>NW_024067488.1:0-25754 GCF_015039405.1 Cantharellus anzutake
GACAGCTTTACAGTGACACCTCAAGCTGTTCCTGGCTGAGAGCCACACCATTCAGTACTATCACGATCCTCCGAACTAGCTGGACCGGGGACAACCCAGCCATAATGTCGGAATTGTAAGTACCATGGCCCGGGCCTCTCTGATTTAATACCGTTCACCAAAGTGTGGGACACTTGTGGCACAGCGTGGAGAGTGTCAAGTTTAAAGTCTTGGATATTATTGCCCAGGTCCAGGCAATATGCTGCCAACCCTCGTCAACCCTGAAAATCAATGGGAGGACTTTTAACATCGTCAAAGTACTCGGCGAAGGCGGTTTCTCTTTCGTTTATTTAGCCCAGGACACGTCAAGTGGGGTAAGTTGGACAGTTGGTTCCCTTGAACAATTCTGAGAATCCTCCCATTTGATAGAGACAATTCGCTTTGAAGAAGATTCGTTGTCCAACTGGGAATGAGGGAGTGAAAGAAGTTAGCTTCTTTATTCAGCTTGTGGACCCCCTGCAGTTTTGCTGATTGTTCGACCGTGTAGGTGATGAGAGAAATAGAGGCGTACAGAAGGTTCAGGCGAGTCTTCATAGCTGCTCTGTTGCTTTCCTAGGCCTAATGGTGCACTTGCTAGGCATAGGAACATCATCCGTATATTCGTGCGTCCTATCTTAGACTTTCATCCCAAAATTTTTACTCACAGCACTATACACAGGACTCTTCTGTTGAACAAGACCGCGATGGAGAGGGGAAAATTGTCTATCTATTCTTACCTTTCTATCAGGCGAGTGACGACTGGTTCATCGGGGAAGGTATCTAATAAATTCTCCAATCGATTAGAGGGGGAATTTGCAAGACATCATCAACTCCAATGCCATCACGGGAGCACGGCTCCCGGAAAAACAAATGTTAAAGCTCTTTCGAGGCGCATGTCTCGGACTCCGTGCTATGCATGACTTCAGGGTGAAACCAAAAGCCACCGTAAATTCCAGTCCTGATGCTGCGTCAAGAGATCTACTCCAAGAATCTGCTCGCTCAGGTCTCGCCCCACCCAGTCGTGAACCCTCTCCCGCCCCCGACATGCGGCGCGAAATTCATCATGATGTGGACCATGAAAATGATGACCACAATGAAAGACATAAGCTTCTGGAACAGCATCCAAGAGATGACGATCCATATGACGACGAAGGATCAGAATCTAAAGGTTATGCTCTCTTGGCGACGAAATCGCGTGGTGGCCAGACCAAAGCAAATGTGTTATTTGACGGGGATGACGAGTTGTCGAAAATCACGGAGGATGCCGGAGCTGACGCTGCATCTGGTGCAGAAGGGATACATACCCCATACGCTCATCGTGATGCGAAGCCAGCGTATGTATGCTTCATCGTGTCAGATCCTAACTTACGAGTCATCTTTTAGAAATATCATGATTGATGATGAGGGCGAGGCTATCCTCATGGATTTTGGTAGCACTGTGCGTGCTCGTGTGGAGTGCAAGACACGTCAGCAGGCATTGATTCAGCAGGTCAGCCCTCAATTACTTATTTCGCCCAGAGACGTGGGGTGTCACATGTCGCCTCCTTTCAGGACATGGCAGCTGAACACAGCACAATGCCATATCGGGCACCGGAGTTGTTCGATGTAAAAACCGGGGTAACCCTTGACGAAAAAGTAGATATTTGGGTAAGTCGTTAGTTGGGAAAAAAGGGCTCGGACGTTACTGAACACCCATACGCAGTCAATGGGATGCACCTTATTTGCTCTTGCTTACTCCCATTCGCCGTTTGAGAATACTCAAACTATGGAGCAAGGTGGATCAATTGCCATGGCGGTCATGAGTGCTGCATACAAGCATCCTACAAACTCACCGTATTCTGATGGCGTAAAGAAGCTAATTGATATGTGCCTTGTCGTTGACCCAAAGGGGAGACCAGATATACATCAGGTAATTTAATCGTTCCACGTTGGTTGAGGGTTCCGCTGATCTTATGTGACATTTACTAGCTTATTGGCGCAACGGACGAGGCGCTGAATTAGTGCCTTCACTTCCCCTAGCCAATGGCTAATAACTCCCTCCATCACTATACCAATGGACATCATCGCTTCATTTAATCTAATCATTATTTGTAGTTAGTGTACATGCTAATAAAATTTCACTGGATAGTAGTCTCTTGCGCGGACGCATTTACGGGACTAGCTTGCGGGGCTTCTAATTTTTGTTTGCTTTGTGAATGCCTGCGATCCACAAGGAAAGAATTCATCAAAGACGGGGAGATTGGGAGAGGGTTTTGTGCTAATGAAAGGATACTTTGTTTGACCCCCCTGTATCTATAAATTCCACTACTTGTCTGTGTGCTGCAAGCTCGGCCATTCGGGGACCGCCATAACAGAAATAGCCTGGTAAGCAAGAACATAGGCAGGATACCAGCCTCTATAGATAGAGCAAGCAGGTCCCAATCATGGCACGTGTACGGTTGCCGAGCAGGGCCAGGTCAAACGTTCGCATCAAGGTCTTGAGTCACGTGACCTAGACATTTTTTGAGCTCACCGCTACGCGTGTTTAACGGCTTCGGCGCTGTTAAAAACACAGTAGGCATCACATCAGACTCGTACCCAGTCGTTTTCACTCCGTGGACACGCGCACGACACTACAATGTGGAAATGTGACTACGTGGCTTTTGGGTTCAATGTAAAGTCACGTTCTGCTTTCAATACAAAGAGTCACATGCTACTCCGACAATTTGCGCGCGAACACTTCAACTGGTACACATTGGTAGTAGCAGTACACTTAGGCATTTGACGCGATCTCAGAAAACAATTCTGATCCTCATGTGAAACGTGTCGCGCGCAAATTGTCGGAGTAGCATGTGACTCTTTGTATTGAAAGCAGAACGTGACTTTACATTGAATACAAAAGCCACGTAGTCACATTTCCACATTGCAGTGTCGTGCGCGTGTCCACGGAGTGAAAACGACCGGGTACGAGTCTGATGTGATTCCTACTGTGTTTTTAACAGCGCCGAAGCCGTTAAACACGCGTAGCGGTGAGCTCAAAAATGTATGGGTCACGTGACTTAAGACCTTGATGTGAACGTTTGACCTGGCCCTGCTCGGCAACCGTACACGTGGGTGTGTCGCAAAATTGAATGCCTCGGGTGAGGTCAATTTCACACCCTTGCCCCCGTCATGCCCTCCACTGAAGTTACGAGGATAATGAAGCAGGCGAACGTCAGGAAGTCCGGAAGACTTCTTCTTTCCTCTCGCGCTTGCGTCGCGAACCTCCAAAATAGTCGATGTCAGAGTACTTCGGCCCCGAACGAAGAGTTGACAAAAGAGCTCATAGGCGTTTTTAATAGGACGTTGGATGCTGCAGCAAAACGAGAGAATGTGTCTGGGTGGAAGCTGTCTCAGAGCCGTGGATTAGTAGAGGAGGCGCAGCTTCGCAAAGCTGTCATGGGTAAACCAAGAGGGGATTGGAAGCGTACAGATGGGCATTTCGCCCAATCACGAGCTTCGAGTATTCCATCGCCTTTTCTGGAAAATGTGCCATTGTATCTCCCCAATCAGCCCGTAAGTGACGTTCGGGCAGGATACCTAGCAGAAGCTCATAGGTGAGGACATGATGCCGAGTTAGTGTTTTTGCGTGTCTCATTGGTTTTAAGGAATAATGGAGGTTATTATGGCGTCGTTGTTGGGTTTGAGCAGCGTCGCCGAGAGTTGAATGTGGTCCTGCTTGGCGCCGACGGATTGCTGCATGTATTAAGGACGACTGATCTGACATTCGCATATGCAAGATTCATTGACCAGGATCTTGTAAGTCAGACTGGTCTCGAAGACACTCCAGAGAACGAGATGCAAGCGGCCGCCCGTATTCGGATTGTTAAACGAGTGCGAGAAATAGAGTCTGCGATCGAACACGCGTCTGGGACTGTCTTGAAGAGGTCCGCCTCCCTCTATGCCAAATTCAGGAGCACAAACAAGGAGAAATGGGGATCAATGAGCATCGAAGATGCTCTCACCCACGTGTTTGGGCCCAGAATCTCAATTCGTGTCCATCATGTTTTGGCATTGCGAGACCACCTCTTAATGAATCCAATCCACTTCCTAATCGACACCGTGGACACGCTCAACTCAAAATCCTACTATCTTCGCCCTTACGCCGATGTCCAAAATTTTGAGCAGGTCCAGGAGTGGATCCGAAACGATAACCCAAACATTCGCAGCTTTGTTGAAAAAGCACGAGTGATAATTCAGCGTTCTCGCTCCTTAAGAGCCCAAAGGGCCCCTCTAGAAAAAACCCCGGTTGATGTCGAGGGTTATTTGGCTTTCACTGATACGGACAAGCAAATCATAAAGTTCTTTCAAAATTCGAACCGTCGACAGCGATTTATCCAGTCTGACCCATGGGCTCCTATCATCCCAACGATAATAAAGCGCATAGGACTATATGAAGGTTCTGTTGATCAGCCCATGGTCTTTCATATGCTCCAGGAACTTGGTGTATACACACCTTGGGACGCCATCATTGCTCACGGTTCCGATGGTACGGAAATGAACTTGCGTGGGGTATCCCTGGGGGAACCGGGGACAAGTCGTAATGAGAAGGCTGCAGAAATTCGAGCTCAAGAATTGCTCCAATTGTCTGAACCTGCGCGAGCAGGAGGGAACTTCCAACTGTACGATGGGCTCGATTCTATCCGTCACGATTTTGGCAATTTACCGGTGTATGCGGTCGACGATTATGATGCTCAGGAGATAGATGATGGAGTGTCCATCGAAGAAGTCCCAGGAGATCCGAATAAGCACTGGGTCCATATCCACATCGCTGACCCATCATCTATCATTCACCCCCTGGATGATATTGTGCGGCCAATCGAACAGGCAGGAATTTCGACCTATTTCGTTAACCGCTCCTGGCCGATGATACCATCCTCTATTTCGCAACAACGATTTAGCTTGGGCCAACTCGCGAAGGGATTGCAGCCTCAGCCAGTTCTCACTTTTAGTGCGCTGGTAGATGGAGATGGCAACATCGTAAACCATCGCGTGACGCCTGGTTGGGTTAGGAACGTTCAGGCGCTACTGTATGATGACGTGGACAATGCCTTGGGGGCAGAGCTAATACGCCGACACTACCCACTACTCACTCAACCTCCTGAGATGCTCCGGACCGCCATTGATTCCAAACGTATACCTGATTTGTCCAAGCTTGCGAAGGTAGCAACATTGCTCAAACGTCGACGGTTCCGTCATCCGATAATCGCTTTTCCGAGCACCTCTATTGACATCGAATTGATCTCGGACAAAACACTTCCTATTATACCCCCACTTAAGGACCTCACTCATCCTCATCTCTTCCGTGGATATCCTGACGTCCAATATTCAGTATCAACATGGACACCGGGAATGATCTCTCGGAATCTAGTAGGGGAGTTCATGCTTGCCGCTGGAATTGTGGCAGCCCGATTTGCCCGCGATCATAATATCCCTTTGATTTTCCGAGTGTCCGACCGCCACACTGGGACAGAAGAGGACGATGCCGAACTTTTCGCTCTCCGAGATCCTCGAGACTTGACTGTGCCTATTGTTGAAGTGTTCAAGCGACACGTCATTTTTGGCACTGCTATGTATACCGCGAATCCTGGTCCACACACGACTATTGGTATCGTAGGCAATGATTCGTACTCTCGGGTCACGTCTCCTCTTCGACGTTTCACTGATCTGGTGAATCACTGGCAGATCAAAGCTGCACTGCGCAAGACACTGTCCCCCCAATCATTGAGTCCGTCTCCAATTCCGGGCGGCGTATGGCGCATGAAATCGCTGTCGAAGGACACCCTGATGCGAATTGGAAGGGAACACGATGTCCTCGAGCGTGCGACCAAGCGATCATCAGAAGCAGAGACTGCCACATGGGCAATGCGTGCTCTAGCAAGAGCATTCGTTGACCCATCAATGTCACACGCCCGAGAGGTGTTGTCAGATTTAGAAGCGATCGTGATGAGCGAGCCGACATGGGATATCGATCGCAGAGAGTTATACGCTGATGCATATATCCCTAAGCTGGGTCTCATTGGCTCAGTGTATCCTTACCCCTTTCGCCCTCAAGGAGACATTGGCAAAGCCGTACGTGTACAATTCATGCCGGAGGATTCTATCAAGTTACTCGCCATTCCAAAAATTCGCTTGAAGCTGAAGAACGGGAATTTTTGACAGTCGCTTATCGAATTAATCTTCAAGCTAGGCATGACTGATATAAATAGAATATAGTGTATAGAGTTGAATTAATAACGTGGAAAACTCCCCCCGCTACTTGGGAATCAGACTCGCCGACGATACGAGATATCGTCAGGAGTTTCGGGCACGACGATCATAGTCTACACCAATGCGTCTGTCACATTATCTTTATCAATAGAAAGCATAACTTACTCTATAATTATGAGGTGGAACGCAATTGATCTTGATCTCGAGCTTCCTAACCAGATTTGCGATGACAGTCCCAAGTTGCACATATGCAAACTAAGCGCAGGGATCAGCCGAAGAATAACTCAATCATAAGAACCACATGCAGACCTGTTCACCAATGCACCTATGTCTCCCAGCGCCAAAAGGTGAATAAGGACTGGAGGTCCCTTTGCTGACGGCACCGAAGCCATAATCGACTTTCTCACTTCCATTCTCATATTGATCCAAAGCCTGAGCGGCAACACCTTCAGGATCGCTCCAACGAGAAGGCTCCCAAATGTTGGCATTCTTCCAAATATCCGGATCGAGCTGAGACACGGCAGGACTGGCAAGAATGAGGTGACCTTTGGGAATGATGTAGGTGTTGTCTTCGGACTTTGGCTTTCCTCCACGACTTGTTGCGAGTGTTGGGGGTACAACGAGGTCGTCCTTCACTTGACGCTAATTCATACATGAGCGACGTTTGCTTAATGCCAGAGCAGATAAGAAAACAATAGTGTCTTACCAGAATAGAATGGATCGGAGGATGCATCCGAAGGGTTTCACGGATGACGGAATCCAGGATAGGAAGATTGCAAAGATCTTCATATTCTATCTCACGGAAGGTGCCATCGCCGTTAGAAAAATTCTGAACTTGCTCCTCATACAGAGTTTGCCTAAGAGTCATCATATATATATCAACGTCTGATGAAAAACGATGGGACTTTATAAAACAGCGTACCAAACATCAGGTCGGGCAGCTAGGTGTACCAGGGCCCAGGAACTTGTCGCAGAACTGGTGTGTTGACCAGCCATCAGCAAGGCAATCATGATGTGGGCAATCTCGCGATCACTAAGGGTGCGGCCATTCCTATACCTTTGCCCCATGAGCGATGCAAGCATGTCAATTTCCTAAATGAAGAACCGTCAGACGTATGCAAATTATCATTATGGTACTAACTTTTTGTTCACCCTGGGCACGGCGTTTCTCAATGATGCCAACATAAAAGTCGCTCATTTTCTTTTGCGCCTTGTCGCGTTTTATATTCATCGGTAGAGGGAGCCCAGGAAGTAGAAGATTGATGGGCTTGAAGCCCCCATCTAAATCATGGTAGATATCCGCAAAGCTACCATCGACGGCAGCACGGATCTCTTCACCCTGAAGAGACCTTGATGCAGTATAAATAATAAGTTCAGACATAGTTTGAAAGGCAGGGAACGATCCCCAAGCGTCGGAGGAATTTGCATTGTCGCGATAGGTCTTGAAGCACTCATGAGTTTGGAGGAACTTCTCCACCTCATCAGCAATGACATGTGTGTAATAACGGAAATTTTCGACCGTAAGCCCAAACTTGACGAATTTCTTCTGCTCCATAAGCGTGGAGTTGGGACAATCGTACACGACACCCTTTCCAAACACAGGGGTGGTCAAATTCTATAGATGTGGTTATATGCCGATAAGACTCGATCTCCTCTTCATAATACTCAGTGCGTACAGTGTAGACATCTTCTGCGGAGATATGCGAAGTTTTTCCCCCCAGGACAAAGTTGTTCCCTTTGGCCCCTAAGGTGACAGTGACTGTCCTTCCAGCGAGAACAAAGCTAAACACATCGCCGTACTACGCCATAAACATACATCTTAAGCTCGATGCGAATGCATATATAGCCGAAGAACCTACCTTTTCGCGGCATTCGAAGAAGAATTGGATGGGGTTTATTCCATAGGTGATGGTAGAGCCAATAACAGGGAACCAGTGGAAGACCATGGGTGGGCGGCGAGGATCTCGATATAACTGCTTTGCGGGCACGAGAATAAATTGCTGCGAAAGCTAACATCGCGCATTTAGGCTCACCAGCTGGCTGAGGATATTAAGGACGACTGCTAAAACAGTGAGCGCAATCAAGAGGGCGCCAAGGACGACCGACAAGGATACATCGCCAGTTACGGCTTTTTGGAATAGTGTGGACATAGTACCGAGGGTCTGTCTGAGGTGGCTGAAGTGTCCAACAGAGAGAATCGAACGATACAATTTAGGATTTTTATTTTTTGAATGGACTGGAGATATTTATATGTGTTTACAACCACTCGGTTCCGAGTCGGCCAAGGGGACTCAGATCGATCGTGCACAAATTATGGCATGAGTCCAGCCAAATCAGCCTCTTCCAACGAACGGCATCCCGGTAGCCCTAGGAAATACTCAGCCATATCCGAAAAAGCTAGTATGCACAGATACCAACATTACGTTGACCGTTAGAACGGTCGTCTCATGAGGAAGAGAAGCAATATGGACGATGGTGTCTGCGACGTGGTTCACGTCGCATAGAGCCTCCGAGCGTGTCGTACCATCGGGTTGAAGCGCCCCGCTGGAGTGCCCAGCAGTCATTTCTGTGCTGGCGTTCCCTATTTCGAGCATTTTAGAAGAGATTAAGTGCATAAATGGGCGCCTTCACCTATATCGATTTGCGTGCACGTTATGTTAAACTGTCTTCCATCTCACGAATCTTCGGATGAGGGTCTTGATGTATCTCTGATTGCGCCACCTACCTAAAGCAGTGCTCTTGGTTAGGCCGGAAATTGCGTGCTTGGACACAGTGTATGACACCGAATTTGGCCGCGGGACATGTGCCGCCAAAGAACCATTGTTGATAATTCTCGGTTTGGCCGGTGTGTCAAACGACGAGAAACTGTCAGCAACAATGTATGACCCACCTACCACCCTTTCCTTGTCGTTTGAAGATCTTCACAGCCTCCCTGGTACATAAGAAGGAGGCAAAGACGTTGACGTTAATGACATCCATGAATTCATCTCCGGAGACTTGATCCAGCGGAAGACGAGGACCACCAGTTCCCGCATTCTATCAGTAAGGCCCGGGTGCGAATTTTGCCACATTTCGCAGAACCGTTCAACACCCACGTTAAATAGCAGATCTAACCTTCCTGAGAGCGAAACGCTCTTGTTTCGGTAGGAACTGTAGAACGTCCGAAAAGACATACCAAAAACCTTTATCGTTCTCTGGAACAAACGCATGACTTCTTCCTCTTTGGATACATCGGTAGGCACAACAAGAGTCTCCCAAGGGCAGCGGCTCGCGGTTAGATGACTATACAAGGGATGGAACAAGGGGACTGGAGCTCATTACATATAAGATAGGCGCAAGGGACGCACAGCTCAGCCTCACGACGTCCAGACAATACGACTGTCCACCTTGCTGCTGAAAGCGCGATTGCAGTGGCGCGACCGATGCCTGATCGTAGTCCATGGGCGATTCAAATTGAAATGGGATATCAGATTTACCCGATGATGCCCCTGTTATTAGTGCAACTCGCTCAGGTGTTTCAGTGAGCGGTATGGTATCCAGCTTTGCTGTACTAGTAGAGCTCATCTTTAAGATCGATAGCAGTCGGAAGCAGTGCAACAAATATAAACAAGCAAAGTTTCGGCGACCACCGAACCGATCGGGTCAACGAGCCCTAGAGCACCAATTGACGTGACGAGAGTGATACGAAACAGCGACTTTCGACGCCGCAAAAGCATGGAATTTCGTGAAGTGGGGAATGTGCTTTATGTTACTCCGTGATAATGCTAACCTCACCCACATCGGAGTTTGTGCCTTCTCAGCAGACCCTTGATTCCATTCAGTCTCGAGGTGCTCCCGCTGCGCCCAATACCTCCCAAGGCCAGGTGATTACGGACATTACTGGCTGATGACGCGTAGTGTTGCTCAGGGAAGTTGCTATATCGCGTCAGAGTATGGCCAAAGTGGCCAAGGACGTGCATCTTCCGCCTAGTGATGTTGTCATGCTCAGCGATCTGCACTGGGTCGGTCCCCTGGTCCTCCCTCCATTCAGCAGTTCGACTTATTCCAGAAACACTTAGTGGACGACGGAAGACGATATCCGAGTCGTCTCCGCAAGACTTGGATTCCACTTTGATCTTTCTGCTATCACGTTCTCTGAGCACAAAGTCAATGGGAAGAGCAAAGGGTGATCTTTATCGCAGTTCTGAATGAGTGGTTATTTCATACTCTCACGTCTCTTCAGGCTTGTATACCTCGAGTGCGGCAGTCCTCGGAATGCTGAGAAGCTCAAGAAATGGTTTGATGAAAAGTACGAAACATAAATTATACCTCATTCATGGAATTAAGAGCACAATACCCCTTCAGCCAATTCCAAGGCAGAATCATCACGGCTACGATTGGTACCTCAGCTTACGGCAACCCTTTTCGTACTCTTCCTAAAGGTGTGGACTATCCACCGTGCTCTGAGCTGAGTATCTGATTGAGTCATTTATTATAGATCCTCCTGTCCGGGCGATGATGAATGCCCATCGTCAACCAGCTCACGCCGCTAGCTCACAACAGATATCAATGTACTATCAGCCTAATGTGCAAACCTTCCATCCGACGTTTCACTCGATTCATACTACTACTGCTACTCACCAACACTCAAAGCCCAATACTAACGTTAGGCCGGTCATGCAGTCATACACCAGCATACCGTATGGCGTTCAAGGGAAAAACTTTCAGCATGTCGCTACTGATGTTCCTTCTGGTCCGGAGAACTACAACTTCAATACGTGACGATCGTCCTCAAAACCCCAGCTTTTCCGCTTTCGTTCGATCAAGCTTTGGCACTTTTCTATGACGTACAGAATCCGCGCGAAAACATGATGTTGTAAAGTCACAGTGTAGTAACATGCTTTCTGTTGTCGTCTAATTGCCTGTATATACAAATACAAATGCAGCCCGTAATTCTTAATGTCCAAAAGCGAGTGTGTTCAGAATAAATGCTGTAAAATGCGTAATTATGTGGGAAGATGCATGGTGAAACGTATGTCAACCAACGAAAATGTCCCTCAATCCTTATTTCTTTGAAGTTCCTTGAGTTTCTGAAGCCTCCTCCTCTTCTTTTCCGCCTCTCGTCGCTTTTCCTCCTCTTCCGCCTGAGCATCTTCCATCCTTGCGAGTTTTGCACTCTTTCGTTCCTCTCTCTCTATAGCAGCATAATCCCTTGGGCCATCGTAATCGTCGTGATCGTCTTCAGATTCATAGTCCCGAGCCGCATCCCGCCGCAAATCACGCCCAAACATTGCAGCTATTGAGCCAACGACATAACCACCATCATCGTCCCCACAGTGAGTCTTCTTCCGCTTAGCCGGATGCAAGGGCCGAGAGTGATCGAGGTTCACCTCGGAGTCTTCGGAATCAGACTGTGAGGCAGGACGAGACCGTTTAGGAGATGCAGATTTTTCGGTCCTTGGTCTGGTGGATTGCGGTTCCTGGGTGCGTGCACCACCGGGCATTCCATACCGACCCGCATTGGCAGCGTTCATTGCATAAGCCTTGCTCTTCGGGACGATAACTGCGGAAGCGACTTGGAAGGAGTAGCTGTTGCAGTGATCTGCAATTTTGTGGGTAGCCGACTCGACGCTGTATGAGCAGATTTTGGTGGCGGCTGTGGCGTGCTGGATTTTGGGGTCAATGATTTTCCAGATGGTAGAACCGGTTTCTTCGGTTGTGGTTGCGACTGTGATTGATCTGCTCTTCGAGCTTTCTCCGCCTTCTCCTCTTCTTCGTCTCGCTGACGTTCCTCTGCGGCCTCCTTTTCCCGCTCCTTTTTAGACTTGCTGAACCAATCCGTGAAATGTGTCGCATCTGGTCCAACGAGCTCCACTTTCTCTACTGACGCGCCGAAGCGGCGATTCTCCAAGTCACGAGTAATTTCATCAATACTCCGTAAATCCCTCCTTACGGTATTAAGGGGTGTCAGAGTTTGAAAATCTGCTGCGATCCGAGCTCGCGCGGACGTCCCAGCTGGCTGGGATGATGAAGCGGTCGATTTGCGGTTGATCGCACCTAAGGAACGGGAATTAAAAATAAGATGTGGTATTGTTTCAGACAACAAATACCTCCAGGGAGACGGGCACCATACTTCTTCGAACCGCTGCCGCTAGACCGGGACTTCAATACTTTTTCACGGAGCAAGGGGTCTGCCAAGGCGCGCTTCTCCTCGCGTGTAAGCGCATGAGACGAAGACGAAGGTGTGAGGTGTGTAGTTCTGGGCGATGATGACTACAATACGCGCATAACATTAGAACATAAACATAGGGGCTCTCACATCGGCGTACTCTTGATTTGTCATTCAGAGTGGCTTTGCGAGCCAACAGGACAGAGGACGGAGAAGAAGGTTTGAGCAACTTTTCTTTCTCTTTCTGTGCTGTTTCTTCTCGCTTGCGTTGCTCATCTTGTTCGGCCTTCTTGCGAGCCTCGGCCTCACGCAGGATTAATAGACGACGCAATTCCCGTTCCTTGGCTTCCCGCCGTTCTTGCTCAAGACGTGCTTTACGTTTTTCCTCTTCACGCTGAGCTAGAATGACGGCCGCTTCTTTGGAAGATTTCTCAGCCACTGCGGCCGCTTTCTTCATGAGACTCGCGAACTAGATGTTACAAACAGTGTGAGGAAAAGAGAAAACATAAGCACAGCTACCAAGCATACCGAAGACATTATGTATCAGGGGTGGCCTGAGGGAGCGCTAGAGTGAGATAGGGTCGTGTACAGATGGTTCGGATAGCAGCTAATGACGGTGATGATGAGGCGGGCGGAATTCGCACACCGAGGCTGGGAAGCAAAGATGAACAGATTATTGTAAGGATAGATGTGGCTACGGGAGAATTCCCCAGAAAGAAATGAGAGCGTATGTGATCCAAGATACAAGTGTAGAGTGAGCCTGCGAGTGGCTAGCTTCGGAGTTGCGGAACTTGCCGCGTTAGCATCACCGTGAACACCGTGGACATCTTCTAATAGAGGCTGGTAACCTGCCTAATCTATGGTACAAGTGCTACAAATTCATTATTAGGTATAAATATAAGTATTTATACAGTGGATAACAATCAAGGGCTATACCAGGCTGCCTTCATTTTCTGCTCGCGCCTCTCCGCAATTTGAGCCTCTGTCAATCCCTCATACTCTTCTTCGGAATCCATATCATCCTCATCATTTTTTTCCTTACGCTTGATTAGGGGCCTAAATACAGGTGGCGGCGTCTTAATGCGGGCATGCAGTGGCGCAATTCTGACTTTATTCGAAAGGCCTAGCCGGTGTGCACCACTTCCAGCACCCACAGCTTGACCTCTCAGCAGGAGAATTTCGCTCACAGTCCCTGAGATCACGATGACGCATTGTTCAACACAAGATTGGACAAAAACTTACGATTTCCCTTGGTTTTGGCCAGGATAGATGACTCCATGCCTGGTGTCAGTACGCTTGATGAGCGTGGCCTCCGAATTTTCCTTGGCTGCGGCGTACTCTTTATCCCTCCACCCATGCTGAGTACCTGTGTCGGAGCACAATCAGCTCGCGGCATGGAAGATTGGACTACTGGTTGTGATTCCGTCCTACCTCGAGTTCCGTGGTCTGATCACTGGGAGATTCCATTGACCCGGGCAGGCCTACTGCCTGTCCCTCATTCTCTTTCTTCCCTTTCGATTTCTTTGTTCTCGATGAGTTGTCAGCGGATTCGTCAAATTGTTTCGGGTCTTTTTTCCTCGCTGTTTGAACATCCACGCCCCCTTCTGTGGAACGACTATTCGGAGATCCTATTGACCCAGACGGGCCAAGGATCTGCTCCTCCATTTTCTCTTTCTTCCCTTTCGATTCCTTTGCTCCCGATGGTCCATCGGCAGGCCAATTCTCAAATTCATCCGAGCTGCTCTTCTTCTTCGCTCCCCTTCTCTTGGGTTTCGGATTGTGCGCATTAGCTGAAGTTCCTGGTGTGCATGTCAGTGCATGCCATCAGACAGTACCAAGTCACCAACCGTTGTACAAGTCGCCAGCTCTTTCAGTTGGAGCCATGGGTGGGCCTTTTCGGCGTCGTTTGCGGGATGTATCATCATCACTGAGGAACGGATCATCACCTTTTGGGGCCGATTTCCGTTTCTTAGCTGCAGTGCGGATGGGTTCAGGCGAGTGAGAAGAAAACCGCGAAGGTGAAGGGCTACGCGGTCTCGATGTGTCAACACGGGTTCCCGGGGAACATTCTGTGAGATTTGCTTCAATGGAAAGACGCAGACATAAGTATGATTTCACTCACCTGCTGGAATAGCTGGAGTTGGTTTATCCGTCCCGTCTGGATAGACATCATCATCGGCTCCTATGACAACTTCCACTTGAGGTTTTCCAACATTGCTTTTCTGCTTGCTGCGCCCTTTCGCTGCAGTGACCGTCAAGTCGAGGAGATCGGCATCCTGTTCAAGTCCATTCCCAGTGGTCCGCCTCCGCCGACGTCTCCCATTTTGCATGTCTGAATGCTGCATCGGGCCAATGCGAACGACATTTTCTCCGTCACCTTCTCCCTCCGATGACGGTACTTTCGGAGCAGACTTTTTCCTCGGACGCTTGGGACGTGGAACAACTCCTGGGAGCCGCGTCCCTTTAGAAGTCTCTTGGATAGGGTCTTCAGAGGTTTCATCTACCCGTTTTGACATTGTACGTTCTTTTGACTTGAAGACAGGATCCTTGTTTGATTCTGATGCAGGAAAGGAACGGTGAGGGTTTCTAGCGCCTTCGCTGGGTTCCACTCGTTTAGTTAGCTTTGTGAGCTGCGGTTCTAATGGAGGAGAATCGGCGTGACGTGTATGATGATAGCCAATACTACATACCGGATTCATCGGAGACGACGTCGACAATTTCTGGTCGCGGAACAAGGTGCGAACTGCTGGAGCTACTGTGCATGAATTCGTTGGTGGTGATGATTGGAGATGTACCCGCAGGAGGTGGGCTACTAGCACCATTAATGTTGCTTACGTTCTCAGTGCAAGGAATCTGTTTGGGCAGTGGTGACGGTGGTCGCATCCGAGGTCGCGGTCGTGGGCGTGAGACTGGCCTCAGCTCAACCGTGGATATCTCGATGGAATCAGGTTTGGGCGAGGGTGGTGTTTCAAAAGAGGGGAACTGAGATATATCTGAAACAGCAGCAGCAGCAGCGATTTTAGTCGCAGTGGCGTTGGAGTTCGCTGCAGCGGATGATGTAAAGATCGATATATCTGACGGCCCACTTATGACCATGGGACTAGTGAACTGAGATATAGTCGTCACCATGGATCTTTGTGGTAGGATGGGTGTTGAGAAATCTTCCAAGGGATGTAACTGAGTCAGAGATAGCGAGAGGGCAATGAAAGGCACGTACTGGTGGCGGGGAGTCCTTTCGAATTAGGAGCAACGTCGCATTCATCTTCACTGTCAGGCACCACAGAATCGTCCCCGTCACTCAAAACAACGAGAGGCATGGATAAAACACTGCTTATCGATGCTGAACGTGTTCCACGCGGATTCAAAGCAGAAGCACGTGCAGAGAAAACACGGCTGATACGACTGAACAGTGATTGGCTCGCTGACAGCCCCAATGTGGCAAGGTTCATGAACGACTTACAGGGAAAATACGTATAATTATAAAGAATAATTTACGCTAGTATCATTGCCAAGTAAACTGCAACCTCAAGGTATCCTTGCAGGGATGTAGAAAGTGAGGACTCCCCCTCCACCATGAGGGTCACGGTGGTCGCCAATATAGACATACATAATCACGCAGTGGTTATGGCATATGGCTATGGCAGGATCGATGAGTCTTTTACAGCGTCACCAAGAATCGATGACATACAAGCGACGGTGGTTGTTGATACAACATAGCTGGACAAGAACTGCAAAAAGCTCTTGACCGACACGATTGCACGATACCATTCATCCGGATCCACGTCCTCCCTTTCTGCTTGTTCCGAGTCTAGGTATAAATGGTCTTAGTCAAGATCTGATGTGGCAGATTGTTGATATATGGCATACAAGGGGCCCTAGGCGTCTCACATCCTGTCCAATCTGTCTCTACGGAAACTTCATCTGTTTGTATTCTGAGACTGAACCGCCCAGAGCGAGTAGCTGAAACTCCCATGAGACTTGATAACGGCCGCATGTGCTCAGTCACAGTACGAAGTTTGGTCAAAGGAGGGAGAATGATGTGTACCTGGAGAGGGGTTAGTCACTGATTTTTGTGCTAATCTAGCGAAATCTTACGTCTGGTTCGGGGCACTGTGGTTCTTCGAGCCTCGCAATCTCCTCCTGGCGCATGACATGAACCCTAACGTCATGAATAACCTGTATGTTTTTGCCTTGATGACTCTAAGAAAGATGGTCAACACCGTAATAGTCATTATATCCAAAAGATACCCACAACAGCCTGAAAGTCGAACCTGAGCACAGCCAACTCATCCCTCTTCGCGAGCTTGATAACTACGTCTGGGGAGGACTGAGCGGAGCGGAGGGCCTGGACGAAAGGTTCGGTGGATATCTGCATATGTATCATATTCTCTGAGTTGGACTGAATCCTGTAATCGGTGAATAGGGATGCCTTCAGCCAATCCAGGTCAGATTTGTGCAGTCATCATATGCGGCAAGTCACTCGCCACTCTAAACTTTCTGTAGGCGAGCTTTAGATATAGTCACAAAGCCCCCTCTCGGGCATCAGATACTTACGACCAGATCTGCACGCCTCCTTCATTGTCTCCACCTTCACAGATAATCTGGAGCTCTTCGGGTGACCACCTCATAACACATTGCTTGGCGATCTTTTCGACCGTTTGCACAATACCTGGGTGCAGGAAACGCGTCAAACGCCCACGTACATGAGCGAAAACGCGTGCGTACGGGAATAGTTCAGAACGTGCTCGATTTTGGCTCGGAAGCGCATGTCAGAAGAGTGGCAGTGTAGTCAAGCCGTGCACATTGTGCCTGTTCAATGTCGAAACATGAAAGTGTTCTGTCCCACGCACTCGCCATCCCAGCCTTTAACAAACTAGCTGGAAAACGGGTAGTTTTGGCGTCGGCAAGCCCTCGGCGAAAAGAGATCCTCCAGATATTCGTCAGTCGTAAGAACCTATGTTCTTCGAACACCATGGACCTCCTAACGCAAATCACGTCCATTAGGGTCTTGAACCAGAGATTGTTCCATCCAAATTCGACGAGAA
This sequence comes from Cantharellus anzutake, assembly GCF_015039405.1. Classification (NCBI taxonomy): domain Eukaryota; kingdom Fungi; phylum Basidiomycota; class Agaricomycetes; order Cantharellales; family Hydnaceae; genus Cantharellus; species Cantharellus anzutake. The sequence goes on from NW_024067488.1 coordinate 17,440, forward strand.
TTTGCCATACACTTCATTCGAGAACGCGCACGAATATCCTGTCGCGACCGCAACCGAAAAAGTAAGTAGTTCGCGCGTACACCTGTCCTGCTCTTATTCGTGCAGGCTGTAGAAGTTTACCAGCGCCTCTTCGTACGTTAGCTACTAAACTATTTTCATATTTCCGTTCACAAGACCACATCTCTAGGAAGACGAAGTCTCTCCCGATCTAGTTATAGCTGGTCAGTTCCTCATCTCATCGTCAACGCAGCAGATCCGGGCTCACTCCTCTTTCAGCCGACACAGTAGTCCTGTCACATAGGCTTCCCCCAACGTCTGATGTTGTTCCATCTATGTATCCTCAATCATTCCCCGATATTTATGAGAAGCCCACGTCGAAGGAGGATAATTTGAGGATGCTCCTCGACCTGAACGGAGGGACATGCGAGGTTGTTACCGGTGTTTCTGTTGTGTATCCCACTATAACAGCTCCCGGTTATGCTATCAAGTATGCCTAACAATTTGAAATCGATTCACATCTAAATTGTGGCCCCAGATCGATTGACGAGCGGACGATTGTGCATTTCCAACAGAATAGCCATCGGATCTTGCAAGCGTACGTGGACAGCGAGGAAGGTCTCGATCGTGCCGGGGGATTCGCGGCCCAGGCATGTATGTTCAACTCATGACCTAGATAATTTCTAACTTTGACTTTCGATACAAGGGTATGGGAGGATTGTTGCTCAAGAAAATCGATGGAGACTGGTGGAATGTAGTTGGGTTCCCAGCCGCTTCTTTCTTTAAATTGGTCCAACTACTTATTGACGAAGAGGAAGATTTTCTGTCTCTGGAATGACAATTTGTTGATCGATCAATCAAGCGTGTACAAGTAATCCAATGCCAACTCCCCAAAAGAATGCTAGCTTAGTGTGAAGGCGTTTTGGAAGCAGGTATTGCTGGAACTGCGAATTGCGCTGGACGAGTTGTTGTATCAACTACCGCGGGGTGCGATGTTTCTGGTTGATTGCCCGATATAGGATCCCCTGCTTCTTCGTCCCAGCTCAACAAACCGCCGAGGGGAACATGCTGCACGACGACCCGCTTCGAGAGCACTTCCGCAACATACATTTTGAACATTCCGGTATTCACTTTGCGCCAACCTTGCACACCTACAGCAATGGAGTACAGCTGCGGTGAGTGCTCGTGGAAAGGACCTTGCTTGAGCTGGCGGATTCGATCGATGCCGAGATTGTATAGATTAGTTGGGGGAAGTGTGGGATTCAAAATGATCGTCGGTGAGACATCTTTTCTCTCTGCATGAATAGACGGGATCATTATCGAGGACAGCAAAAAATGTTTGGATACTGACCTCGTATCTGTGCGCTACCCCAATAGAAAGGTAGGAATTGATAGTCGTCCAATCCCCAGACACCGTGGCTACCGGCAGGCTCGAGCTGATAGACATCTTGCAGTTTCCAAGCAACAAGCAAATAGCGTCGAAAGACCTGAAGGACAAGCGCACGCTCGTCTCCTGGCGTCGGATCATTCCCGGAGCCTGAACTCGAGTTTGCAGCTCCAAGAGCAACCCTAGATACGCGAAAGAATCCCAACAACGTGAGGCCAAGGAGAAAGAGAACGAAGGACAGCTCGTGTCCACTTCCATAGTCTACTCGTCCGAACGAGCCGAATGAAGTCAAGAGATAGGGGACCAAGTGAGGTATTGCAGAGTGCAACTCCGCGGGGAGGGTGTCAGAGAGTAACTGGGGGGCCCTCTAAATGATCAATTAGATCGCCACGAAGATACGTCTGGAGAGGTTGAAGTTAACAAACCTCTTCTAAGCGACGTCCCCAATCTCTGAAGGCAAGGTTGCCGAATCGTTGGGGAGTTGGCAGAGGGGGAATGTCCTCCACCCATTGCTCGACTTTATCTAATAATTGTATAATGGCCGATACAGCCTAAGGAGGCATTATAGACATCTATGCTCAGATATCTGCTCATACCAACGAAGATTCGATTGGGGGACGGACATGACTGCTGGGGGATGAATCGGGAAGATCCTGCCCAACGACAGCTTCATTTAAGATCTGGATGAACAAGAGATATTCTTGGTAACTCTTGGATCGGTGCCAACGAGAAACATCTTCGTCTGTGCGAATCAAGGGCACCGGCGGATCGATCGGGAGTTTGCCTGCGTCGACGAGCTGAAAGGTCATGTTTGAACCGACGCGATTTTGTTAGGTGGACAACACAGCCAAACAAGCGTATCTGGAACGCTCTGCGCCTAGTATTCGGATCGATCGACCCTGATCTGACATTGCCGTACACGCAGTCTCGAAGGTCTCTTGGCATGCCTTCTTTGGGAGGTATCACTGCTTGGATTCAAATTGGCGATACGCGACTCGATGAGTTCGGTGTTGAAATATCTGACGACAAGGCAACTTGCTATGTAGAAGTGCCAACTCCGCTTCCAATGCTTGAGAGAACGCAAACTGCACCCGCAAGCCAACATGCACCACCTTCTCCTCCACCTCATCGTCCTGATACCAGTGCTTCGGCGCCCCTCTATTATAGCATTAATTGGAAAATCAGCGACCTCACTTACATGCTTTCAGTTAAGGTGTGCTGCGAGGTGTTCCTGGGATTAAGCGCACTCGGAAACATGCCCACCCCGCAATAGGTCGCCATAGATGGGATGATGAAGATTGAGAAGGTCCATCTAGGCCGAGGAGCGTTACCCGCAGCAAACCACACGGGCAGTATCGATGCTGTTCCTGTGACGGATGATTGGTCCAAACGCAGGCTATTGAGATTCGTGAAGTTGCAGGGTATGTGTGGCACAAATCCACTTATCGTTTTATAGCTCACTCCCGTTTTAGCTTCAGATGATGCCCCATTGCCAAGAGAAGATGTTGGTACCATCAAACTGTATTTTTTCCGCGCAAGTCGTTCGCAGCCCAGTGGGAACTCAAAAACAGTTGCTACTGGGTTTCATAAGAAACACACGGTTGACCCAAACAAGCTGGTTACTCACACGACGATGGACGGTCTCTTTGTCCAAAGTCATGCTACGGGGTAGGTGAGCATTTATGTGCAGCGTATCGTGTCGTTCATTCTGGCACGCAGTCTCGGGCCCATCACGTTCGGCCCGCCGAAGAAAGTTCCTCCTGTTGGTACACAAGACAGTCTGCCATATGTCTCATTTACCTTCTTATACCGCTCGAGAGGTAATAACAACTGACTCTGACATGGCGTCCACCACTGATAATTCGCGCTGCCACGTTCAGAAGTAATGTCGGAAGTTGCACCCGAGGACTGGACTCTTACAGTCCATCCACCACCGGCGAATTTCGACAAGGAATTGCCGGTGATCAAGGACAAGGGCACTTTCGGCCGCCTTGTCAAACGTCCCACAGGTAGGCATCATTTTGTAGTCCAAATACGACATCTGCAAATGGGACACGGAACTTAGCCAGTACGACAGGTACATCATCTTCCAGCCTCGCAAAGCGGCCATCGATCGCGCAGAGGGCCAAGAAATGGGCATTTGAGATGAAACATAGTGCGAAGACTATCAAACCTACGAGGAGGGGGACAGATGACAAGGTCTTGTTCAATATATACTGTCCATTGAAGGTTGACTAATGACAGGAAACACGCAGATTGAAGTCGACGCTACGCCTCTCGAGGCAATCAAAAACCCATTTGTACCGCGGGACGGCGAAGTGCCCCAATCGCCAACGGTGTCCAATCCTGGTGAACCGCCTTCTGCGCTTGAGGTGGAGCCACCCACCAGCTCCCGACAAGCAATTTCAGATATTGAGCAAAGTCGTCATTAGTCTGCCTATCCGAACCATTGTTTCCGTGCATTGTGTGCCGGGGGTGGGAAAGCAGAGTCGGAGGTGCCTGGTATCACTCATGCTCCATGCTGCCTTTCATGGCGGTCGGTTGTTAATACTCGGTGCAAAACCTATACGTCCTCCATTCTCATAATCGTACGTAGTATACCCTTTTTGATTACATATAGGAGGAATTTCTTAGTGGAGTTTGGAATGCTGTTTCTGTCTTGCACTTACAAGACTTGAGAAATTCGTCACCAAGAATGGCAAGGCCAGGTGGAAATCCATCGCCGATCGAGAGGATTCCGGCAACACACTCTGTAGACGTGGTAGACGTTCGGCCAAGATTGAAGTCGAAGGGGCTGATACTGTAGCTGTTGCCATCAATCACAAAACCGATAGCGAGTGTAGATGCACAAGGTATGTCCAGAAGCCATCGCCAAACTGTGTAGCTCGCCTTGCCCCAGGTATTTGATTGTACAAACTCTCTGCTACACCGTTTGGGAGATAAACTAAGGTTGTTCCAGTGTCGACGACCTGCCAACGATAAAATGAGCGCCTTTGGAAACTCCGTATGTTTAGATATTTACTGCCACGAGGTTAACATGAACGGTTCGGTTGTTTTGGGTATCAATATTGATGCGATCGACGTTGACGGACCAATACGACTTTGGGGTGATTGATGATCTCAGTAGAGAGCAAGATCGAATATGTGATTCGACTTACTCTAGATGCAAGTGATGCCCAAGTCATACTTCCCAGGGCCTTCCCCATGTCAATACAGCCAAGACAAAGCTAACAGATGTCTGTTATTACCTCGGAATCAATTTTCGAAGGGTGGGTGCAAACCTCAGATCCTTGCGCTTTATTTCTCTCCAAGTGGACAGAAAAGTAGCCTCTCTGAATTTTCTTCTGGTCCCAGAGGTTCTCAAAAATGTGGGTTTCTCGGACACTGCGATGGTGCTAAACGCCATTCCAAGGAGGCCGCTCACAGGCGATCCCGCAAGAGCATCGTTATCCTGGTTGACGACCCCAAAATCTTGCGACACTTCCAGACTCCCCGCTGCAACACGATCCCGAGCCATGTGTCCTGTGACAGAGCCAGTTCCCTGAAATCCATGAGTCTCCGGATGAGCACATTGATACTGAGGGACTTACATAAAATACATTGAACGGGTGCGTGGTGCTTTGATAAGTGGTGCTTCGCATAGAATCGAACTGCTTTGTCTGGCAATCTGAACAATCCGATGAAACCTGACATGATCCGGCATTAAGCAATCACAAGTGAGGGATCGAAGTTTGGGCAACTTACCCACATATCTGCACTGCCGGTGTCGATGTCGACTGATAATGTTTGTGGAGGCGTTCCGAATCCTAGATAGCCGAAGTACAAAACATCCAGGGTGCCAGACATGTATCTGTGAGTCGGAGTCGGGTTTGGGTCTCCAGTTGAGGCGTGGCTCCAACAGGAGCCACGCTGCCGTTAGAATTCGTTAGAGAAGGAGGTAGGCTGTCGGATATCACATTGAATCGGTTAGAATTCGAGATGCGTAGGCTCGAAATCCATTTGGCTGCCTGCCGGTACTTATAGAGAACAGCCTTGATCTCTTGTTTCTAATACATGATTGGGCGCCTCAGAGAATAACCCCGGGAAATAGTGTGGAGAGGATATTTACTACGAAGTTTTGGTCGAATATTTTTTTCGATGTGTCCGTGGTGGGGGATGTCACTGGATGGGCCCTTCGGTCAAGTCGAAGCAAAATGCCGTTAGAATGATTGATTCCACTCGGAAGCGCATCCACGGAGAAAAGGCAGAGAGCTACCAGCCCCAAACTCCAGAAAGCAGGAATGACGAACATCTCAAGAAGAGGCTCCCATAGAGATATAGATAGCGGGACACAGTCAATGCATAGGCAGACATGGTGTACTATTTGAAGGGTCTCGTATGCTGAGTGAGACCGTTTAGCGAGCAAGATCAAGTTGCAGACTCATGAGTTGTTTACATCAAGTCTAAAATCCGAAACTGACACACCAAAGGGACGGCATCGCCACCCGGACACTTGCGAATTGTGGCCCTCGGTGTCAAGCTTGGACAGCTGAATAAGTTCTTGTGCACAGTACTCACCAGAGGTTTATCTCTACAGGGTCTAGGCAGGGTGCCAGCCTCTACTAAACCATCGTTTGCGCACACTATCCTGTACACGATGTCACGCACATACTTTGCAGGCATCATCAGCATGTTAAGGATGTTCAAGCGGTTAACTCTCTGTCTCGAGTCCTCTAGCCTGGCAAATAAGGTGTACTGGCCGAACCCCCCAGTCTTGTCAGACAAGACAATGAACTGAACTCAAGCTCTCCCTTGCATCTTGGCAATACCTATAGGAACACCCAGAAGCTTCTGAACGCTAGCTGTTGGATCAGGGTTCAATGACAAAATAATGTCAAAGGGAGACCATTGAACTCTGAGTGCTTCCTTTGTCTCCGTGGGGGATGCCTTTCTCTTTGGCTCTCCGATTGATATTCAATCCAGGTCACGTTAATCGAACTGATTCGCCCTTGGCAACACGTTGTGTGTCCCGGTATCACAGTTCGTATCCCAGCCACCTATTCGCCTTTCTATCGAGGCTTCGCTCTAATGCCAACGATTTGCAACTCGGGGCCTTGATCATATTAAAGGAAGCGACCCAAACTTGCCTGATCTCCTCGACTCCTCGACTCCTCGACTCCTCGTTCTCTGGGCATATTGAGCCTGAATCTCGACGCGCTGGTCGCCGATACGTTAATCCCTATCGTTGGTAATTTATCTTTATATCAGGTACCAAAGGTGGTTCTATTGGGAATATGTCCGACACTCCAACGGATCCTATGACTGGCAATGGGAGGTTTGGGAATGGGTCAGGATTGGAGTCGAAAATTGTTACCGATGATGCATACAGTCGTTGGGTACAACATGTAATGGGGCTGAACAGAAGGTCTCCCGTTCCAGACGGTGGTGGCTACTGCCACGTCAATGGTGCGATGAACCGCACAGCTACATCCAGATCCTCCTCACGGCAGAAGAGCTCAGGCAGGGCCAGCAAAGCTAACGCGTCTCAGGGTGGAGCTGTGCATGCTACCTACCCGACACAGCAGACCGTGGAGCGAGGCACCGGGAGTGGGGACCCCCAGAATGCCGAGATCCATTCAGCATCAGAGAGGTATCCACTTTCGAACGCGTGCCAATGATGCTCAAAGCCGCAATCCTGCGGTGTTGACCGTTCCTCCGCCGTCCAGCAAGGATCCTGTTTCCAGTACGTTCCGGACTGCCGTTCCATATTAAATGGGGGCCCAAACCGAACTGCCCTAACTAAGTTTTTCCAAGAACGCAACCATCTCCGAGGGGACAGTTTTTCCCTTAACCGTTCTACGCCGAATCCGCGCGGGAAGGTTTGCGCCACACAGCTTGGGAGGCAAAAGGGAGGACATCTAACACAGCAGATGATAAGCCTCCTGAAGTCGTTCCTATAACACTCCGGGGGCCTCTATCTAGACTTGGTTCGTCGCCCTTCTCGTCAGATGTTGACCCAGGGCAACTGCCCCGACGGCCGGCATTGAAGGGTCACTTAGAGAGCCGCAACGCTCGTCAGCAGCCGCGGCAGGCAGCTCCATTAGGCCCGAGTGGCCATCGCCCCCGAGTTATTAAGACCTCGCCTGACGATGGGTACGTGCGCCCGGCTAAAAGGCCTGCTTCCCGATCCAGCACCAATTCAATCAAGCCTCCACCAACCAAGATGTTGAAAAACGAAAGCACATATGAAAACGCGTCTCACCAGATCCCCATTCATCATTCATCCAGCCCCCAGTGATCGACACATACACTTTCCCACATCGACAAGACCCCGACGTGGGAGCTCCCCCTTCGGTTCAGCGGCATTGCAGAGACAGTGGGGGGAAGCGTTCACTAGTCCCCAGCAACAGAAGACCATTCCTTCGGCATCGATATTCCCTGGCCATACTGGGGCTCCCGTTACGAGCGGAATCGGCGGCATCGGCAGTGGTGGCGATGGTGGAGGGAATGGCGGGACCGATGATGATAATGATGGTTTTGGAACAGAATGGGGAAGTTCGGGTGAGAGTGGTGGTGAAGGGGACGACGAAAAAAGTGGAAGGGGTGAGGGCATTGGCAGCGGTTTGATGCTTCCACAGTCGCCAGGAAAAACGTCGCAACCCATTTTACTGCCCACTCCCCGATTCTCGAACCGTGGTACTCCGGCTCCCTTGTTTCCGAATGGGCCGCCAAGTCGTCGGGCTGGGTCAGTCAGACCAAACGCGGTGGTACCACCCTTTCACACAGTAATACCACCATACTCGGCCAAGCCGGTTTCACCCCCATACTTATCATGGATATTACCAACGCAGCAAAACTACCAAGCTGACCCTTTCCGTGTCATTCTCTCTCCTGCATCAGACGCCGTATCAAGAGACACGGTGTGGAATAGTCCAAAGGATAAGTGGACGAG
>NW_024067489.1:0-25620 GCF_015039405.1 Cantharellus anzutake
ATCGCCGAACACCGCCCCGGCGGTCGAATCCCCCAAGCTCTCGCCCCGACCTTTTGGGTTATCCGGTCGTGATCAGTCGAACATGCTTGCGTCAACTGCCACTCCAGCGGCCATCCCAACCAAACACCTCCCTCACATACATGGCGACCTTGTACCACCCCGAAAGCTTATTCCAAGCAGATCGGTACTCTCGTTGCTCCTCTGGTTCATAAGCCATCCCCACCTAAAGTTCAAGCTCCCATCACTCCGACGAAACCTGCAATTTCCTTACGGCCCACTGCCCAACCCATCACCCATATTTTTACTCCCCACCACGGGTGACTGAAGTTTCTCGTCGATCACCCGTAGTACCTGCTACAACTGTATCAGATCTTGATGAGGAGTTCTCATTCTTCAATTCTCCTCCGCATGGGCACGCACAGTCGTCTGCTGCGCCATCAAACAAGAATAATGTCGAGTTTCCGACAACTTCCGCATCTCCATTCCGCATGCGCCTCTCACTGGGTTCATTCGCAAGTTTTATGCCTTGGTCCCCAGTCGATCACAGCAACCTGCCCCAGCCCCCTCGCTTGCGGCGCAAGTCGAAGCCGTTCAAGGCAAGCGTGCTGCTGTGAACCCAGACGTAATGCGTGAACGTCTCCGAGCGCGACTGGTGCAGGAGGGCAAAATCGGTGGAACGAATAAGGTTGCCCAAGCGCCTGTCTCGAGATCGTCTACGCCGACGCCTACGCCTACGCCTAGTACTCGCGTTAGTGGTGCTGATCATATCTGCTTGCCAGGCTGCAGCCGCTGCAGAGGCACCGGTTTTCAATGTTAAGACTCAGTGTCAGTCGGTCGTTTTCCATCATTTCCAGCATAACACTTATTCCCCTCATGTCCCAGTACGTATTATCTATGTATCTTTTTTTGTCGTGAAGCCTCAAATGGCCTGCTCGTTCGGAGTCACCTCTTTGTTTGATGCTGACATCGGACGGGTATGGTGTGCTTTATCGCGCATCTTTTTATTCCTCTTTCAATCATGTCACCTAACTTCTTGATGCTCTTGTACCTACACCGCATGGCGCTATGCTCATCCGCGTTGATCAACTTTGGATTCTTGGCAGGCTCGTTCGCTGAACGCTCCTTAGTGTTGAGATCCAACACCAAGATGGAGTGTTTGTTAGGTTCTGGGGAGTAAGCAAGCTAGCTAGGTGGAATGGATCAGCGACACCCTTCAAGTTTCTCAACGTGTTCGCAGAGAGAGTGGCCGCCGTCAATATACCTAGCATAGGCATTGACCAAATGAAGTACTCCCCCGCCGCCTAAAATGAAGAGCCCTACCCCTTTTGATCGCCAGAGTGAACAGACCTCCTTGGATGGTCTTTGATATTATGTAAAGTCTAAGACGTGGCTGTGTTCTTGCAACTTTTTATTGCGTTCAGGTCAAACCTTCATATGCGGGCTGTTCTAAGGGATCGCTGAGCCTTGTGGGGGCCACTTCGCCTTTCTATCTCGTCCTCCGAAACGCGCGTGTCTCCCCGTATGGCGCGTTGGGAAGGAGACCGAGTTCATTTTCCCCACCCGCTATATCGTCATTCCAAATTTGACTGATGCCAACGGCATACACTCAAGATCCGCGAGCGCCTCGGAGCTCGAATCGGATCGATTCTCCGGGGCCGCAGTGGCCAACATAGTGTGTGTTCCTGAGATCCATGATGGCGATGCCCCAACACGACTTCTCCATAAGCACAGCACTATTTTTTCCCATTCAATCGTAAGGGGGTTATCTCTGCGGGGGGAAGTCTCTGAAATGAATGTGCGTCGGCGTATTACTGCTCAGTCGACCCGACCCCCATGCTCGGCATCATCATGGTCTGGCGGTCAAAAATGTTAATAATTATCTGCAGTATCTTCTGTCTTCTGCTTTCCTGATCTCAACTAGGATTTGCTCATAGCCGACCCTCTCGGAGAAGGGAGCCGATATTTTTGAAGCGAGGGCTGCAGGCGGAACAAAGATTTGCAGACATGCACTTTTTTTTGGCGCGTTGAGCACTGCCTCTTAGTCTCTGTTGTCATGCTCCGGGTTCAGGGTACCAAGTATATGCGCTGATGCTCAAACTTGTCCAAGAGATCGAGACTTCCCTAACCAGGCCTCGGATCCTGTAGTTACGTATCTGGGACTTCTTTCCCTTATCGATCATGTTTATCAGTAGAAACATGATATCGGTACCAACGATTTTAATCAAGGCGAGGAACAGCATCATCAATTATGTGTTCCTTGGCGCCTAGTAACAGTAATTCTGTGGAATGGGACCTTTTTTATCGGATTTTTTGTCTGCCATCACTCAACGCTGTGCAGTGACGTTTGTTTGTTCCTGCTGCTCCTTCAAATCTCTACATATATATTGGGTTGCCCACTACCTCTCCAAGGGATAAACCCATCAACATCCTCCTCCCCTCCCCATACCACTCTCTGTGACTTCCTATGGCTGCTAACGTTCGTGGCTACGGCGTGGAAAGGTTCGTTCCAGTTTCCCCCCTCCTCCTTAGTAAAGCCTCACTGCTGAATGATTAAACAACCGGCCGTTAGAAATCTCCGTACGGTGGATGAGGATGGGACATCCTCTGGAGATTTCATCAGCTCGAGATCTGATGTCGAAGAAAAGCGTGTCGATGTGGCCAGCGAACCACCTTCGAGTCTCCCTGCCTTCTTGACTCCGGTGTACCACGCCTTGAAGGCGACGCAAAGGTTCCTTGGATTCCACAAGATGTACAACATCCCTCTCTGGATCATCTTTGGCGGTGCCATGACAGGCTTCTGCATTTCGAGGTTAATAGCTCACTTTTCCATTGGATCCAACCTTGTCTTGCTGATCGTCGTTTCTTACCCGTTCGTCATGCGCTTCAGGATGCCATACTACAACAAGACGTTCTTAATCAATCATATCGGCTTGCAAAACTGGTACTGGTGAGGTTTTTTTTCTGCCCCGATTGTCCATGTCTTTGCATTGATTTTCGTGGTTTTTGAAATCGCTCGTAGGTACCGTCAGCAACCGTATCGCTTTGGGCTTTATCTCCACATTGCTGCTGCACTCCCCGGTGGTGTTCTTGGTATCTAGCCTATTTCTTCACTTCTTGAATAACCCCCCCTTACCGAGCTTCTTATTATCCCCATGTAGCACCATTGCAGTTCGTTCCTGCTATCCGCTACAAGAACATTCTGATTCATCGTATCATCGGCTATTACTGCATTTTGATGATCACAATCGGTTGCGTTGGGGGTTTCATGCTTGCCCGCCGTGTTCTTAGTGGAGATCCAGCTGGTGATATGCACATTCTTATGTTTGGGGGAACTGTCCTGTTTAGCTTTTTGATGGCATGGATCAACATCAAGAGACTTCAGATCGATGAACATCGAAAATGGATGTTGAGGTATGTGTGTTCTTCAAGGCAACCCCCCTTTTTTTTTCTAACTTGCGTGTTGTATGAACCCCCAACCCCCCTCCCCCACCTCAGAGCCTGGTTTGTTCTAGGATCCACAATTACTTTACGACTTATTTGGCTCGCGACGCCCAAATACGTCGATAGAGTGGGAACCTATTCAATCGTGAGCTCCCTACGCAAACTTGGTAAAAAAAAAAAACGCTTAACTTTCTCGTTCGATCCTTCCAGACGTACTCGTGTGACAACGTTCTGTTCGACATTGGAGGAAATTCAACCCTACTCGGCCAACTGTTCCCAGCTTGTCTCACCGCACCGAATCTCAAAACGTTTTTCGTTGCCGTGCCTGCAAGTTACAGAGCGGGTGGTGTACTTGGTTACGTCGCTACCCTTCGACTGAGCTATACTCTCTCTGCCTGGTTATCACTCTTCATTCATATGGTAGGGTGAGTTGATATGAATATTCTCAGCATCAGGCAACCGAAACTCATTTCTCCTCACACCCGTCCGGCCCCCGGCCCCGCCGTTTCTCCAAAAAACAAAAAAAAAAAACAGAGTGGAAGTGTATATTCACCTCACCGCTGCCGAATCGGAGCGCCTTCGGATCGTTTCGTACCAAAAGCAACTGGAAAGGGGTTTCAAACGTCCTGGAAGTGCTGGTATCACCGCTGATCGTATTGGAGACGATCACTGGACACCACCGGTGCCCGCTGCTGGTACTAGGGTTTTCACGAACCGCGTTTAGAACAGCGAGCGAGGCATATCCATGCTAATGCTAGCAAGCCCTTGTAATCGCGATTGGTGATCTGAGTTCGAGGAATTTTCTATGTCTTGAATTTTTTTTGGCTAGCTAGTTTTTCTTTTTCTTTTGTTTCCCCCGTTGCGTCACGATAGCTATAGCACAAGTACAATATTGATTCCTCAGAGAAGAGTAAATGATGCGAAATCTTCATTTGTCGTACGCAGGATTAGAATTCGCTCTGAGGAATGTTAATTTTTTTTGGGCCCAAAATACTCTGCACACGCGGAAAAAAAAAACCGTACTAGTGTGCCACAGACTTACGTATGACCTAGTGTCGAAAGAAACCCATCGCGTACTGTACTTGCGTTCACGTAACTTCTCGTCAATATTAGTATCCTTTCTACGGTGATGTAGTTCTACAGAAATGAATGCCGTATTAATGTGAGGTGATTGATGTTGAGTGAGAGTGGTTGGGATCGGAATGAATAAAGACAAAAAAAAACACGAAGACATGCAGTACGATCAACATACTATATGGGTAGGATCGAGAACGAATCCGTGGAGATAGCGGGTCCGATTTTGCGTCCGAAGCGAATTGCGTCATCCGCCCAGCCGGCGGCCCACAGCAAAGAATGCGGAAAAAAGAGAGACGCTCGTTATACATCATGTACTTACTTTACCATGGCACCCCAGTACTTCCTCCTCATTGCTATCGTCTCTACGGTAACAGTTTGTAAGATCGCATAGTATGAAAGTGAGTGAGATAAAATAAAGACGAGGACCGGAGGATATGATCCAGATCAACGGTAGGATTTGAGGAATCCATAGAGATAATATTGAACAGCCATGCAAAGGAGACAAAGACGGTCGGGACCGATCCGCGTTCGAATGCGAATATTCGAATTATGCCAGTAGGCGCCCACAGCCTAAAAAAATTAGTCGAAACGATAGAGAACGCTGCGCGCCTGGCTTTCGGAAAAAAAAGAAAAAAGAAAAAGGAAAAAGCAAGTGAGCCGTGGTGGCGGCAGCCAGGGCCTCTACATCATTGGAAAGGAGGTCCGACCGTCAGCCTTAGGGGGGATCTAGGAGTCGTGTTAAGGTTACACTGCCATATGTGTCGTTGGTATCGTTAAGGTAATCTCTTAGGCACGCCTTCCGCATAGCATGATCTCGATAGCGCTCAGCTAGCCGCAGATGATGAAGCCACGGGATCATCGGATGTGTCGGCGCGATTTGCTTGTCGCGCGAGGACCTTACACATGCAGAAGACGGTCTTTATACTAATATAGTACAAGGAACCTTTCATATGCCCGTTCGACAAATCTTGCATGTTGAGCCATGCACCACGCCGCAAAGTTCCAAGCCCCTTTGTGGGTTAATGATAGTATCGAGGAGCAGCGCCCCCAGTGGTCGCTGGTCAAGAATTTTGGGTGGGCGGAATCCGTGGGCGGACTGAGAATATCCGGTATCAGGGGGTCCCGAAGCTAGCGCCCGGACCTAGTGCCCAATAGCCAGAGGACATATGAAACGGCTGAGATCAATGAGTCAGTAACAGACAAAGGCCAGTCCCTCACATCTTTCGGAAAAGGGTTGGTCAAGGCCAAACTGGCACAAGCACAGCCCCTTATGTACAACTTTGGCCCAGTGTTGCACAAGACCAAGTCAGACTCGAAGTCACGGGGACCCGGGTCAGACCGGGGTCGGACCGGGGTCTCGGTCCATCTGGGGTCTGAGCCAACGGAGTTAAAATGGACTAACGGATTTAACTACATGCGTCTCCATCCTAGCTCCGTCAATACAGATCGTAGTCTAGCGTGAGAACATTTATTTACATTGCGTAAGGCTTTGAATATCGGGATTTCCCGTCGAAAAGTCTGACTTGCACGGACCGTGAGAGAGACTTGAGACCATTAAGTCAGACTCACGGACCTCGGTCTTTGGGACCATTTGGGACCAGGTCCGTACAACACTGCTTTGGCCTGCATCGCCTTGAACAGTCACGGCCACGCAATGCAACGCCACTCATTATATATAAAGTTCACAAATCCATTGCATGGATCACTGGCTAAGCTTCTCAGTCTTTACGAGATCTGAGATCCGTCCACTCGTTCTTCGTGATCAATCGAGCAGCGCCGTTGCGTTTGCTGCTCCGACAATGCAGCAAGTGAATTGTATCCCAAACGACTGACAGGTGTATTTCTATGTAGGCAGGACTCCAGCCTCTATGTCGACTTCGTAATATTAATTTCTATGGATGCAAGGTGGCTTTTTCGTAATTACTCAGCGAAAACTTTGGGGACGCCTAAAGTATGGCCAGTATCGTGGCTCAGCGTAGAGGTCGTGCTCTCTCGATTCGTCGCTGGTGCAAAGATTGACCGAGAGATGTTTCATTACAAGCACGATTTGCGATTCAGGTGGCGGCTGAATTAATGCGATTTATGTTGTCGCAAGGGGACACCGTATCGTTGAATAGTGCTTCTTGTGAATCCTGCGGCAGAGCCGTTTCTCATCCGAGTCTATCCCTCCATCAATCATCACAGCAATCTGGTACCTCGCGTTCTTTACCTGATCAACTAACGGAACGTCTAAATTCGCTTGGAGCAAGCATATAAACTGCCCTGCTTGATGTCTCTCGAATCCATAAACGACTTCCCCCCCACCCCCCTATGGCTGTCAACGCTCTCGGGTACGACGTAACTAAGTTCGTTTCAGTCATCCCCTCCGTGGTCCTTGCCGTTAAACAACATCCTCAGGGATCTCCGCACGGCGGATGAGGATCGTGTTTCCTCTGCAAGTTCCATCACCTCAAGCTATGATGACGTCGAAGAAAAGGGTGTTGATGTGGTCAATGGACCACCTCCCAATCTCCCAGCCTTCTTGACCCCAGCGTATAACGCCCTGAAGGCAACGCAAAGGTTCCTTGGCTTCCGCAAGGCGTACAATATCCCCCTCTGGATCATCTTTGGCGGTGCCATGACGGCTTTCTGCATTTCAAGGTTGAACAGCTGCTTCCAATTCATCCTGATTGATCCTCATTCGTATGCGCCTCAGGATGCCTTACTACAACAAGACATTCATGCTCGATCATATTGGCTTGCAAAACTGGTATTGGTGAGCTCTCGTTTCGTCGTTCGCGCCGCCATCCCTGCGTTGATTTTCTGCGGTTGCGCCATCGCAGGTTCCATCAACAACCATACCGCTTTGGACTCTATTTCCATCTTGCTACTGCACTGCCGGGTGGTGTTCTAGGTATCCGGACGTTTCAATTACCCTCGGTGGATTCCCTTACTGAACTTCAACTCAGTACCGTTGCAGTTCGTTCCAGCCATCCGCTACAAGAACATCATGATACATCGAATCATCGGTTATTACTGCATTTTCATGATCGTTCTCGCCTGCGCTGGGGGCTTCATGCTTGCCCGACGTGTTCTTAGCGGAGATCCGGCTGGTGATATGCATACCATTATACTCGGAGCAACTCCTCTGTTTGAACTTCTGATGGCCTGGATTAACATCAAAAGACTTCAAATCGACGAACACAGAAAATGGATGTTAAGGTGTGTTGAGAGAATTTTTTTTCTCTATACCTATTCTGTCTCTCTTATAGCTTTGAAACGGAAGGGCTTGGTGTACTATGGGAGCTATCGTTTCAACGCGATTGATATTCCAAGTGGCACCCAAATACATCGATAAAGTGGGGACCTACTCAATTGTGAGCCCGACGTGTTTGGGAGACTTCCGCACACTCTTACACACTCTTTGCATTCTTTCTTTTCTTTTCTTTTTCCAGACGTACTCGTGTGATAACGTCCTATTTGATGCTGGAGGAAACTCAACCCTACTCGGCGAACTCTTCCCAGCTTGCCTCACCGCGCCCGATCTCAAAACGTTTTTCGTCGCTGTTCCTGCAAATTCCAGAACGGGCGGTATCCTCGGTTACGTCGCTACGCTTCGATTGTCCTATACACTTTGCAACTGGTTAGCCCTCTTCATTCATATGGTCTTGTAAGTCCCTATTATAAACCCTTTTTCGGGGGGGGGGAGCAGGGGCTCAAATTAACCGAAACCTCATTGCGGCCGGTTTCATTTCTGTTAGGGCGGAAGTGTATATTCACCTCACAGCCGCCGAATCGGAGCGCCTCCGGATCGTGTCTTACCACAAACAGCTTGAAAGAGGTTTCAAACATCCTGGAAGTGCCGGCATCACGGCCGATCGTATCGGAGATGCTCATTGGACACCGCCCGTTGTTGGAGCTCTCCCGAACCGGGTATAGGAACCGGCCGTGCCGATGCCAACCGCCAGCCAGCCAAAATCGGTGATTCCACTTTTGAGGCCCAAGGGATTGTATTTTTTTTTTTTTGATTAATCGTCTTGCTTTTGAAAATGTTCCAGCTTGCGTCACTGTAGAAATATTGTACCCACTGAGAAAAAGTAATTCCATCATTTATCACGTAACCCAGCGGGATTTCAGGGAAAATACTGCCCCACTTGTAGGATTATTGCAAAGAGAGGAGTTGATGATATATGTCATTTCACCGTCTATCGCCACAGCTTTCAAAGCACCAATGAAACAGGATTTTTACACTCAAAACCAGAATTTCGGACGTCAAATGTGGTTTCGATTCATACAAGCTTGCAAGACAATGGATCGAATTGAAGGTAATAATACATTTCCAAACTGATGGGCGGCAACCGATTTGTTATCGAGCACAAACGCATGAGTTGGGCTAGCCCCCCAAATGCTACCCCCAAATAATGGCTTTCTCCTAAAGAAACATCATGATGGCCCAGAGTGCAGAGGTTGGTTGAGTTTGAGGGTAGGGAATGGCATCCAGTACTGAATTTGAGCCGGGGGGGGGGCCTATGTAGCTGAGATCTCTCAAGAGTTTGAGCCCAGAAAGCTGTCAAATGTGCATACGATGGCGTGGCGACGACCCCGACGAAAGTCGAAGCCTCTCAATATGAAGCGACCCGGTTAATCTCGTTCCTCCATTAAATCCCAAGACATATGGTTGCCTGGCGCAGTGATCATTGTTTGTTCTTGTTTAGTCCGGGGTCGATAAGGGGATCGCCATCTTCCCGCTAAAGAGAGGCTGACAGTGCCACATTAGGAGAAATCGACATACTCCATTTGCACCTGAGAGCTAGATTCCAATTCTCGGATCCACCTTTCAGGCTCTCAGTCTACGATATATAGACCTTCGTCTGCAACCAGGCGGAAACTGTGTTGCAGCAGTTCCTGGACTACTTCCAATTAGCTGATTTAGTGATATCTACTTCGGTTATTCCCCGTCGGAAAGTTCCAACTCGGATCCGTTATCGCACCAAGCCTGGGCCATTCGGTGGTGGCTTCATGTAGTCGTTCTGGCCCTGGTTTCTTCGGGACGATGAACAGCTTTCTGAGTGTTTCCCGCCTAAAATAGATGCGGTTATTTTCCGACAATAAGCCCACGGAAATCAGAATGAAGTTATTTTGTGCCATCATCCTGGCATTTCGTGGAAGTGCCTAGACGTACGTATTGGTTGGCTTCCAGCTTTGCAGTGAACAAACTGCCAATATGGCTTCAAAATTATATATCCCATCCATCTACTCCCTCCAAACAACGACGGCTCTTCCTGAGGAAACAGTTTGAGGCCTTAAGTCCCAGTTCTTTTCTTTTAACTGCGGCCTGCTCGCGAACCCTAGAGGACGACCATATTGGGCGATCTTGAACTAGAAAATCCTCTACCAAGCTGCTCCAGATCGGTATTAATGCCCTTTCTCCTGCCACAACATAGTTCTAGCTTCTGTCTCAGCACAAGGATTTTGCTCGCGATTCGCCGCGATTGAAATGTTGAAATGGCCCTTTCCATTGCCAACCGGAAGCCCTGAGAGCGAATCATCATTAAGGGTGCCCGTGTCCGAGCGAGAAAAGTTGCCTAGGGGGTTTTTTTTTTCAAATGCAAAGAGGCATTTAATGGCGTGCGCTCATAACACATTGAGTGGACGTAAAAGAACCAATGGACATGGCGTAGGAGATGGTCAATGTTCATATTGCTGCTCATATCACGTACGTCCTCGCATGCACTCGGGTTATGGGTGCTGAAAATGGTGTCCTCCCGCTCCACCCAGAATGGGTTGTCAGGGTAGAAAACTGTTTTTCGCTCACTGTTCAGTGGGTCAATCGTTCAAATATTCTTATCATCAATTCAAGGTTGCCACACACAGACTCCTGACTTTGGACAATAACTCTCTATCTCGATCCTGCCTCCTTGTCCTTCTCACACATCACGAGCTTTTCCATAAGTGGTTATTCGCGACGTGCGATCTCGCAGTGATTGGTAATAGTAATACGATCTACCACATCAAAACTCCCTACCCGCTGATCTTCTGGAAAATTGAGAGGAAAATCCATGCCTACATTTGTGCATCATCGACTTGATGGCGAAACGGATCCGCGATGAGGATATTATTTGTGCAGAAGTTCAGCGTCTTTGATTGACAAGGCCACACCCCTCCCCGGTGCCCATCATCAGTTGCGTTCTGGTTCGTGTTGAGAATCGAATTATAATCTTCAACGATCACATATCATGCGACCACCCGTGGAGCCGTGATATGGAGGTCAAAGGCTGGCGGTGAGCTAGGCCGAGAAGCGATCGAATGCGCGACTCGCCAAATAGCAACCCACTCCCAGGCGACATTCCTATGAATGAGACCTGAACTGGTGACTTGAGGCGTGAGCAGGGTCAAAGTGGCGCAGCAAGGGGTTCCTGGGTATCCTCCAGTTCCTGATCCACGTTCTAGCTTTGTCAAGGGCGAAACCCAAGTCACTCTTCCCACGGTGCAGGCAGGCTAGAAGGGCCACGAAATTGGGGGTCAAGAGTTGAAAAAGGGCGGGGACTGTCAATTAAATTACAGGGGAAACACTGATGAGCGTCCATTCTCGGCAATCCACCGACGGCCGATTTCAAACCCGGAATAGTGCGCGAGTCACACGCGGACTGGTTTCGAACCGTTAATTTCGAGATGAATCTGTGATGAACCGGCACATGTATCCCGTAGACTTATTATCCGACCCTCGTTATTGCGTCCAAAGTTTGTCAAGGTCCGCCGTTCGGTGTCAGTGTTGATGAAGTCCTGCTGACCCGGCCGTCACCCAGCCAACTCCCAAGATACGACAGACTATTTCAATCATTAAAGCAGGTGAAAACCACAAGGGGGGCGTATCAAGTCTATCACTCAGCTACCAGTTCGGCCCTGTTCGCCATCTCACAAAGCGGATTTCCTGGAGTGATCATCATTTGTTGGGAGCTAATCCTCGGCGCTATCCCGAAGATATCTTCCCCAAAGCACCCGTCGAAGTGCCGGAGTATTTGGAAGCAATGAATTTGCAACTGCACAACCGTTGGCAAGCAAGATTCTGGATGAAAAGTCAGGGTTCGGCCTCGTGTGGCTGTCCAGGTTGACGGGCGACCGAAACGCTTTGGGGGGCGAGTGAGGTCTTTGGGCAGGTCTGGAGTTTCCCTAGATAGATTTCAACGTGCTCCTGGAAGAGATGGTGGCAGTTTGGCGTGGTTGGAAGTGTCCCCAAGATTTTGAGTAAAATTAGTCAACAGTTTGTGATGGAGCTCTTGGTGTTACTTGTTATTTATCATGCGTCTCCCGGTACAACAGTGTACCGCAAAGGCAATAGAAGAGAATGCGCCTTAGAAGGGGGAGGCTAGTTTTTGGCCAATCGGTTCCGTAGCACGCTCGTCCGGGTTCAATTTTACAATTCAGGGCAGCTGCCACTTCCATCACATTGGATATTGAGCCGGTGCTGATACTCCTGTACATAAGGCTAGAATCTACCTTTTCGCGAAGACGGGGGCGTCCTTTCCTTTCCTGCTGCGTTAGCATCGTATGACCTTCATGGACTTGGAAGCCCTCTTCATCTACTTGCGGAACGCCTCCTCTTCACTCGACGCGCAGGTCTTAAAGATTACCATCGACTCCTTATCCCTCCCTACCACATTCCAACCTCAACTATGCCGTGAACTCCACCTCTCGGGCTTTCAGCGTGGCGACGCAAGCGTTCGACAGGGTCGCTTACAATTTTTTGAAGGTCTCCTGTCGTCCACCCAACATGACGTGGTCCTGCAACTGTCACGACTGAAGAAAGTCATTTATCCTGTTTATGGTCTTCCCCTTGACATCCTAAGACTGATTTTCGAGAACGCCACAGGCGGGAGGCATCAGCCACTCACCTCCAAGTCCAGAACTGCCGTAAGGATCAGCCATGTATCCTCGTGGTGGCGGGACGCCGCGCTTTCGGATACCTCCCTCTGGGGCGAAGTCTGTGGTAGCTGGCCACGAGATCAAGTGCTTGCGTGGCTGCGTCGACGTGGCAAGAAGAGACCAGTTCTCCTCAACTGTCAGATACCCTGGGTAGGACAACTTCTCGCTGATCGAGAGCTCCTAGCTCAGCTTGCGGAGTCGAACGTATCCATGATCCGACTGCACTCTTCCACGACCGGGGACAATACTTGGCTCAGTGCTTGGAATCACCCAGATATGGCCGGAATCTTGTCACGTATTACAGAGCTTCATTCTCCCAACGTCCCCCCTCACGACCTCCAGGATGCCAATCTCGAGGTGCTCTTTGTTACCACGATGTTTGAACCTCAACCTGCTATGCCCAAGCTACCTCGTCTTCGCTTCCTGTACCTAGATCAGATGGGGGTAGCATGCAATGTCTTCCTGGCTTCCCTCAGGGAAATGGAGGCTCTTGAGGTACTTATTCTTAATGGTGTGGATGTTTGGCCAACTGGGCGCACGGATCGGCTCACCCTGCCAAATCTCCGGGAGTTTACCTATCTTTCAGGTCAACACCACATTATGAATTTCCTTCCCTCATTCGCTGCTCCATGCTTGAGACGATTACATCTGGGATTTGACTGGGGAGGCCCGATTAGCCAAGCGGAACAGTCGATCACCGCTAGATCCTACTCTAACTTCGTATGTTTAAAGCAGAATCAACGCTTGTTCTCATCGCCTGTTGTCCTGACTAGTCGTTGATCAGATCCTTGAATGCTCGGAAGTGCGCTACCTCACGCTTGAGGTGATCTTGACTCGCATCCTATCCTCTGTGTTGGAAGAACTTAGCCTGGCCGCATCCATCCTCCCCAACTTGGCTAAGCTCATGCTGCAGATGAGCGACGACGTCCCTAACGGCCCCCTCCAAGCACTGATGAACGCTCGGAGGAGGCTGTTGCCGACCCATCCGTTGCCAAGCCTCATTGTGAAGGTTGAGGAGCCAGACTATTTGGTGAGCGACCCATTCCATCGGCTGGTTCTCGAGGGTCTTGTCAAGGATGTCGAGCTCATTACGGACGAAGCTGTCGAATCCGCCCCCTGAAGACAAATCCGCCCCATGCAATCGTGTTGTTTTATGGAAGAATCCGAGACTCGGAACATTAATTATTCCTTTGAATGCCCCCTTCCCGTGTTACGCCTAGTGCATTTTACCAGCACCCGATCCATCACGACTGCCAATGTACGTATATTACTATCTATATTCCAATGGAAACCTTTTGCGTGTCCGATGGTATGAGGGAGTAGTCCTGAAAGACTCAGAGATGGCGAACGAGCGAACGATACAACTCGTGTAATTTTGGTCTTTCCGGATTTCTCATTTGTGGTTGTCCAGCAAGCATACGTACCCGAGGGACACTAGATTGAGAAGATTTCGGATACTTCGGAGAGCAATACCTGCTTGTTGACTTTGTCGTCTTCAGGTACGCTGGTGTCTTCTTTTTCACCTTCCCAAAAAATGCTGTGCTACCCGCTCACAACGCGTCCAAGCGACATGCTGGTCCGTCTGGTGTCTGGGGCAAGCTCTATAATGGCCCCGATGCACCGGATTCAGCTTACACGTTGTCATCACCCGAACCACGGCCTTCCCTTCCGCCAGCAGCTGTGCAGGCTTGATATCTCTTGCGACTAACTACCTAATATCTGCACTGGTTTCCATCCTTGACGCCAGAGTGTTCGCATCGACGCCTGATCACAACCCCAATCAGCTCTGGCAATGTGATGTGTACTCCTTCGTGTTCAGGTGAATCCATCTTGTTCGCATTTGAGCCGAGCACCTCAGCTGTGGGTTCAAGCTCATGTAACTTGGAACACGTCCACGCTACCAATTGGGCCCATTCGCCCATTCTATTTGCCGGTGTACCTTGACGAATAGATTGGGCGACCTAGAAATCGGCAGGGAAAAAAATGGTAATTTTCCCCGGCGTAGATATGACATGGCGCGGAACGCAGAGTTCATTACAAGCCAACCCCCACTTCCTCAGTTATAAGAAATTCGTTGAGTTAACCTAAACCCTCTGACTCATCACGCTAATCTAAAAGTAGTAGGGTGGGTGCTACGATCAAAAGTCGTAAATATGCCTTAAGACACTGCGTATCGTGATCTCTTTCTTAACCGTGGACCAAACTTATAAAAGACAAATCTGTAAAAACAACACCCGTCACAAAAGGAAACAAACAGTTAAGCTTTAATCAACCCACGGTAAAGGTGCCATCAACGTCGTCATACCCGCAATGAAAGCCAAAGCTCCCGTGTTCGTCATGCTTCGAAACATAGGTCTTGCAAAGAGTGGAAAAGCAGCAGCGAACGAACTCCTTAGAAACGAATTGGATGACATGGCACTGGCAGCATCTGCACGATAGGTCGAAACGAGGAAAGTGAAAGTGCTGACGAAAGCGAGAACCGTGCCTGTGCCGAAAGGTGCAATGAGGAGTATCGGAACTGCCCAGTGCACGGATCCGTAGACGGTGAAGGCGAACATATATAAGCCTGTTCGAAATGGAATACGTGAACCAATCCCACGCTTCACTGGAAGCGGGCAAAAAGTACATACCGACAGGAACGAGGATAGCGGCCGCCATCGCGGGGTACAGCGCAGTCTCCGGGGGAGGTTCTTTCCCAAGTGCCCTATACTTCTCCCGCGTCCGAGCATTTACGCTAACAGTTTAGAATAAGCCAACGAAAATCCACACACACCACAACGAAGCTGCAATAAGTTTTAACTGACCGATTCCATATCGGTTGAGATCCGGTCGCAAAGATCATACCAAGCCCAAGTCCAAGATAGCTAAGTCCAACCAAATCTTTCCTGAAATGGTGAACCTCGCCAAATATGATGGGAAATACGGAAAATGTGAGATAAACGATACCCAGAAGGGTAGATGTCCTACGTTAAATGAAGGTTAAATGAAGTGTGTCGGAGGCGCCTCACGACGAATTTGTTTCTCACCAAATATTAAGTAGGAGTACCATGGGTTCGTACAACATGATGACTGGGCACATAGAGGACTAGGGATTAAGTTGATTTACCGGCAGTATAGGATATGTTCGACTTACGAAAAGGTTTATAGACACTTAGCTTTACGGTCTCAGCCATGCTTCGACCCTGAGTATCGTAAGGGGAGAAGTAACGGTCATCTCCCGTCTGTTTTCGTATTCTTGACAAAGAATCAGTCATCATGATTTCTTCGAGAATGAGAGACATAGTTGCCTTTCAGCTTTCCAATTCGTAAGAGCGGGAACATACGTCTCCGGGATGAGCTTTTGAGGTTGGTGTTTGTGTCGTGGAAAGGAAACAGTATCCCGGGCACTTACAACGAAAATCAGAACACACTGAACAGTCGACCATATCAGGAGTGTGTAATATGTCCATCTCCAAGACGCGTTGTAATTGATAAAGCTATGGTATGTGGTTCATTTAAGTGAGAAGGGATATGCTTGTACGACTGACCCTGATATTGCTGGTCCAAGTACTGGTCCGATAAATGGACTGGCAGAGTAGAGGGCTACAGGTCTGTAAATGATGGTCAGAAGATAGATTGAGGAAGAACAAAGAAAAGGTTCGACGAACGTTGAGACCTTGTCTTTGTGAAACAGATCGGCCATTGAGCCTCCGGCAACACTCAGGAACGCAGAACCAGCAAAACCGGTAAAAAATCGAAAGATGAGGTGGACAGCTATATTTGAATATTGAGCTCAAGGTTCGGTACCCTCGTTCAGGGAAAACATGAACGCACCGGGATTGTTTGCAAAGGCGACAGGAAATGTCAGAAGGGTGAAAGTGACGAAGCTAGTCCTGTATATTATGTTGCGCCCAAGGAACTCTGAGAGGCCTCCAAAAAACAGTGGGCCAATACCCAATCCTGCAATATACAACGATATCGATAGCGTTGCGGTTTCAATGCCGATCGAGAATCGATTTTCTATTTGCGGGAAGGTGGCAGCAGCCTGAAGGATCACAAAACTTTTGAGAAATGATGTCATGTTTGCACCTGTCTGACTTCAGGATTACCATGGATGAACCACAGGTGACGCAAGTCGTCGAAGTACATATCGCACAGACTGCAGCCCATTTTCTGAACGAGGGAAGAAACAATGGTGACTCGCTTTCGTCCAAGGACACCTTGAACTCGTCCTTCTCCGAGTGTGTCGGTGTGTGGATTTCATCACTGTGTGACACCGTCTTTGACTTGGGTAGATAAATCTTTGGAGTCCCTAGGGCCACGATAGTGGCCACCTCAGGGTCAACGCTCGGACGGCTATCAGTCATTGGAAGCGCTAAAGGCGGAGGGGTGCAAGCATTCTAGAACGAACTTCTGTCGATTAGTAGCTTATAAGTGATAGCTAGGCGGCGCAGATTTCAGCTCTCACGCACAATGAGGCACTCCACTAGCCCTCCACATTACTTGAAGATGGGTAATGTAAACAGGCGTCGAATTTACCGGGCCGTTCGGCTGAAGAGGCGATCGATTGCTCGCGGAAGTCAGCAAAGCCACGGCAACACAGATCTGAATAGGAAACGGCAAGTGAGGCGTTTTTAGAACCGTTGTTACAGCAAAAATCGGCGTGCCCGATTCGGATGGCGATGAAAGTCATGTGATCGTCCAAAAATGGCAGCGACTTAGTGCGCAGATCGCAAGCGGCTCAACTGTTGAGCAGCAAGTCAGGACGTGGTCCGACGTCCCACAGATGCATGGCATGCTCATAGCCGAACCCCGACTTATCAGCAGTAGCCTCATGGAATATCCGCCTTTCTCGGGCAATTCACAACACTCCTTCCTAACACCATCGCTTCCCCTCGAATGCCCTGTAGCGAGAGGGCTCTTCCAATTTTCTCCTGACACCCTCTGCCCCGCTCGCTACAATAACGCCTTGCCGCTACCTACCTCCCAACATGGATCTGATAGCCTAATGACCATTCCCTATGGAGCAACAGACGCACTCGAAAACCGCCTGCAAAGACGGTGTGAAAGCGGAAATTTGGAATATTTGACGTGTTTTTGATAGCGATTTTTAAGGGTGTTTCTTTGGCGTCGTTTTTGAGGCCAATTTTTGAGGCCGTGTTTTGGAAGTCACGGACTTAAATAGACGCAAACCCTCAGGCAGGCTCAGGCAAACACGTTAGTTGTCCATGCAAGGGGCGGCTACTTGATATCTGCACCACCCCAAGACGCCGGCCCAGTAACTCACTGGAAACTCGGAATGTCGTCGCCAATGCCGTGGCATGCTAAGAAAGTAAAAAGTCCCACTGCCAATTTTTTAATTCACCGATACATAATCACTCAGCGGTCGCACTAATATGATGCGTCGCGTCCAAGGCCAGGGCTGATAACCAAATAAATCTGTGCTGGCGCGACCTCGATCCCCACGGTCAGACTCAGTGGCCGAGCCGTGTGCCGCGACGGTGTTTGCCGCTAGCTGCCACGGCACGGCGGCCTCGGTACCAGTGACCAGTCTAGTCTAGTGTGTGATACAAGGCCCATATCGGGTTTGCATGTCCACTGTACTGAGCCCGCCTGATAGTACTAGTTCTCTCGGCAAGTGTAGTCATTACATAGATAGGACTGGCCGGCATGACATCCGTTCCGAAGCATGTGTCATGCCCTTCCATGATTTCTCATCGATCTTTGATTGAATTGTGTTCTGCCCTCACCGTGTGACAAAGGCCGATGGGCTCGGAGCCCCCCCGTGCGGTCTGCGCCTAAAGCCCTCTCACTTTCATCGACCAGCCTGGGTACTTGTACGCCGTTATTGACCATGTCATCAGTGCGGCAGAATGCAGAAACTCTGAGGACAAGGATCGATGACCTCCTTACAGCGGGGGGCGATATCGCAATTCCCATTCTCACAGCCGTCAATGCTGCGG
This sequence comes from Cantharellus anzutake, assembly GCF_015039405.1. Classification (NCBI taxonomy): domain Eukaryota; kingdom Fungi; phylum Basidiomycota; class Agaricomycetes; order Cantharellales; family Hydnaceae; genus Cantharellus; species Cantharellus anzutake. The sequence continues at coordinate 18,363 of NW_024067489.1, forward strand.
CCGGTTTGTTTCCTCCACTACAGAGCGCGACTGGTGGTGCACTCTTCATCTTGACCGAAGTTCAGGTTCGCAACGATTTGTGCTTGGTCGCGAATGAAAGCTCACATCACTTAGAGGTTCAAAGAGAATAAGAAGGAATGGGCCGACTTTGGTAAGTACGTGGCTGACACCGTGGCCGAGGTCGTTGCAGCCATCAAGTCCTATGATCCGTCAGCAGACGAGGCAATGCCATGGGTGGAAAATATAAAAATGCTCGATGGGTAAGTTGCATTCGTTTTTGATCATCCTCAAGACCACCTATGCCGCGTTCCAGCGCTCTACAGATTATTAAGACCAAAATCGAACAAAGACTCGCAAAAGTAGAGAAACGATCGACTTTCATAAATGTGTTGTCCCACTTGAGAGACCCGGGAAGGATCGATGGCCTAAAGAAAGATTTTGACAAAGCATTAGCATCGTTTCAGGTAGCTTTCCTCAGTATCTTCCATAACCGTTCTGATTTTCGGCCGCTGCAGCTTAGGATGAATTTGGCCATTGGTGGTAAATTATTGACTATCGAAGATGGTCAGGACCGTCTGCAGGGCGACTCAATACTCGCTAGTCTCCGATATCACGGTGTCGCTCACTATGATTCGACGGAGGCGTGCCTAGAAGGCACTAGGGTCGATCTCGCCCAGCGTATTATGACTTGGTGTCGCAACACTGGGGATAGCGAGAACCGGCTAATGCTGCTTACTGCTGTGGCTGGTGCCGGTAAGACTTCGATTGTACACACTATAGCGGAAAGATGCGAAAAGGAAGCTGTCCTGTTACTCTGCTTCTTTTTCAAAGCTGGCGAACAGTCACGGCCTCATTATCTTTTCAGCAGCATGGCCCGAAGTCTAGCAAAGCGTGACCCGGATTATCGCACGTTCGTTCTCTCTGCTCTTCAAAAGGATCCCACCCTCTCAACGGCTCCATTCACGATGCAATTCAAGAAGCTGGTGGCTGGTTTCTGCCGAGGGAATGATGGATCGCCTGTATGCAAGTATTTTGGAGAAGTGGGAGGATGAAGATTTTGCGCACGACTACCCAGTTGTGATGGGAGCGATCTTCGTTGCACAACAGCCTCTGTCGCAGCTTGGGACGCCATTCTGTCACCTTTCCTGAAGTCTCATGTTCGATATACTTTGGCTGGACTTGCTCCTCTCTTCTTAGGAGTTGAGGATCCTCACATCCCGATTCGTGTCTTACACCAATCCGTCCGTAACTTTATCATGGATCGGATCGATCCACAAGCTATCAGCCTCCATTGCAGTCCAGTAGATGTGAGGATGGAGAATGCCAGGGTTGCCCTACGATGTACCGAGATTCTTAACCAGGATCTCTGTTCTATAGAGAAGGACTAATTGAAAAGTTGTCCAAACGGCTCATAATGCCACGCATTCCTCACGAGGAGTTATCCGAGCACTTTCGCTATGCATGTCGTCATGTTGTTTATCACCTCAGTCAAGTTCAGGAACCATCACAGGCGCTGGATGGAACCGTTCGCGTGTTTCACAGTCAGCAAGCAACCCGCTGGGTGGAAATTTGTCTGAGAATGGAACGCTACATTAGTATCTCATCGCTCCCGAAGTGGGCTAAGGTATGGATTATCACTTGTGTTAATGGAATGGGCGCTCATCATTTTCCAGTTGTTTGTTGAACAGCGGTCAAAAGATGCTATCCGCACGCTGGCCGATGTGCTCGCCCGCCTTCAGCCAAATTTTGAATTTTTCTCAAGATTCCAGGAAGCATACGAGGTAGCAAACGATTCGGTTGAACTCTGGCGTTACCTTGTTTCTGTGGACTCAGGATCCTACACCCTAGATTTGGCCCAATCACTTTCCAATTTGTCCTTAGCTCTTTCCGATCTTGGGCGGTATTCCGATGCGCTCCCGATCATCGAGGAAAGCGTTCAACTCTGCCGTCAGCTGGTTGTCATTCAGCCAAGATTGTACACCCCAGATTTGGCCGCATCTCTCAACAATTTATACACCGTTCTTTCTGATCTTGGACGGCACCATGAGGCGCTCCCATTCGTTGAGGAAAGCCTCCGACTTCGACACCAGCTAGTCGTCATTGACCCTATATCATACACCCCAGATTTGGCCTCATCACTCAATAATTTATCTAGTGCTTTTTCCAAACTCCGACAGCACTCGAGGCACTCCCATACATCATGGAAAGCATGGAGCTCTACCGTCAGCTGGCTGCTGATCACCCCGAATCATACATTCCAGATCTAGCCCTGTCGCTCAACAATGTGTATCATGCTCTTTCCGACCTCGGACGGTACCCGGAGGCGCTTCCATTCATTGAGGAGAGCGTCAGACTCCGCCGCCGGCTAGTCGCCACTCACCCTACATCATACACCCCACACTTGGCCCGGTCGCTTTGTGATCTTCATTTAGCTCTTTCCAATCTCGAACGGCACTCCGAGGCACTCCCGTTCATTGAGGAATGTATCGAACTCCGACGCCAGCTGGTTGCGATTCACCCAGGAATATACACCCAAGATTTAGTCTCGACACTCACCAGTCTATATTTGGCTCTTTCCAAACTCGGACGGCCCTCCGAAGCGCTCCCATTCATCGAGGAAGGCATCAAACTCCAGCCCCAGCTGATTGCTGTTCACCCAGAGTCATGTACCCCAGAATCACCCACTTCGCTCCGTAATTTATATTTAGCTCTTTCCAAAGTCGGACGGGGGTCTGAGGCGCTCCCATTCATCGAGAACATACACTTCAAACTTGGCATTGTCACTCTACAGTCTATGTAGCGCTCTTTCCAATCTTGGACGGCACTCTGAAGCCTCCATTTATTGAAGAAAGCGTCAAACTCCGGCGCGAGCTGGTTGCCAATCACCCAAGATCATACATCGTAGATTTAGCCACGTCACTCTCCCATCCAGCATCATACACCCTAGATTTGGCCACGTCACTCAGCTATCTATATTCAAATCTTTTCATTCTTGGACAGCACTCCGAGGCGCTGCCGTTTATCGAGGGAACCGTCAAACTCTGGCGCGAGCTAGTTGCCGTCCACCAGAGGCTGCACACACCAAATTTGGCCACGTCACTTAGCCAGCTATACCTCAGTCTCTCCATACTTGGACGGCACTCGGAAGCACTCCAATTTATTGAAGAAAGTGTCAGGCTCTACCGTCAGCTAGTTGCTGCCCACCCAGGATTATATACACCTGGTTTAGCTTCATCACTCGACAAGTTATGTACCTCTCTCTTCCGCCTTGAACGGTACTCAGAGGCGCTCCCATTTGTCGAAGAAAATACCGGACTCTACCGCCAACTAGTTCACATTAACTCAGAATTGTACACTCCAATTTTGGCCAAGTCGCTCACTATTCTGTCCCTCGTTCACTCCGAACTTAGGCAGTATCCTGAGGTGCTCCCATTCATCGAAGAAAGCGTCGAACTCTACCGTCAGCTAGTTGCTACTCATCCCGCATCATACGACGCAGAGTTGACCACTTCACTCAAAACCCTACATGATGCTTTTTCCAAACTCGGCCGTCATTCCGAGGCAGCAATGGTTGATCTTTGAGCAACCCAGGTCCACTCAACCCCAGTCCCCCACTTCCACTTTATCATTGGGTTGCCCCGTTGAGCCTGACCACACCTTAATGCATACGGCTGGCAGACCCAGCGCGGATTTTGGACTTGAAACTGCCGATAAACCAGTTCGATGACGACTTATGACATTTGTCATGTATAAGAGTGACATTCTTGCTATCCTGTTGGTGTTCCACCCACTATCATGGGCAGTATTTGACTATCAAATCTGGTCATTGCTTCAGTGCTGGAGTGCCAACTACATAGCGGCCACCCCGAATTCCATCTAAATTACCCAGTAGTCCCCAACAGCAGTTACGTGGTATGCGTAAATAGGCTTGGATAGATAGTAATGTCCATATTAGTAGTATCGCAGCGATCGTCTTCCACAAGGAGTGAACATAAGAAAACAGACGGAGAACTAAAAAATTACCAACAACTATGTAACGTTATGTATCATTCAATTAGAAATGGACTTTTTCACACGACAGCAAAAGGAGTGAAAGCCAAGACTCGTAGGATGATTCCTCTTTAGGATTACCAGTAATCTTGAGCGCTCGAACGAGGACCTTATAGTTACCTTTTGGTATCTGAGTCGAGTTGGCAAACCGAGAAGTAATGGGGACTAAGTTGTAGCCGCCGGATTGATCTGCAAATCACAGGCGGAAGGGAGCACGATGAAAGTGAGCGACAGGTTTTAAGCAGGAGTTTAACAAAGGAAGGAAAGCATGATAAAAGGGAAGGGAAACCATGTCACTCACAAGAAGCGTCCACATTTCGAGGCCTGTAATAAAACGCTGACAATCGACCAACAATCGCAACCTTCCCCGCTGCAGGCAGAACATTGCCAGGGGGCCACCATTCACGCTCAAAGACGCCATCCCTCTTCATGATACTTGGTGCAAACGTCGTATTCGCCGACACAAGATCCACATATAGCGCAGCCGTACCCGCTGCCAGTCGGTAAACAAGCGTAGGAGCATCATTCCCTTGAAGAGCATACGCCTGGCCAGGTGCCTGAACCTTCCCCTTTGAATCCCACAACGCGGGAAGTCGATACCCAAAGTAATAACTCGTAGAGTCGATCACTTTCAGATCGAACGAATTGGCATTTAGCCCAAGATAACTTGAGTGAAGGTCCTCTCCTAAACTCCCTCGAACTTGAATGAAACCAGAATAGACCGGAAATAGAGTGTGGACCCCAGTCTTCGGAGGATCGACAATAACCAAGATCTTGGCCGTTGCGCCAGGGCTAAGGGAAATGCTCGAGGGGATAATGGTTACGTTGGCGTAGTCGGTCGTGAGAGGGATGGGGCCAAGGACCGGTTGAAAGCCATCTCCACGAATAGTGTTGATCGTACCGGCTGGCACATGACTGAGTGTATACGACTGGCGCCGCTTTCCCTCATTTCGGAGATTCAGAATCTTGGTTCCAGAAAAGTGAGCGGTATCGTTTAGAAGGAGTTCCCCAGGAGTTAATGTGGTTCCGTAGCTGAGAGCATTGTAGACATTGATCAGACCTGCTCCTTGCTGAGCGAGAGTCTGAAGAGGTGAACTGCCTGTCTTGTCGGAGGAATGGCCAATGCAGTAGTTTCAAAAAGCTTTCGAGCTCTGCGAGCTACAGAACGAGTCGTGCCTAATTTCTCGAAGAGGAGCGCAGAGGCACCGGAGACCATAGGGGCAGCCATCCTAAGAATCCAGTAAGGTCTTCCTTCATCTGATATCCGATGACGATACTTACGAAGTGCCGGAGTTGATTGCATAAGAACCCAAAGCCACCGGATAGGTCGAGATGATATCTGAGGTTAACGCTATATAAACATCATCCTATTTGCCCTAAGATCCGATGGCTTACTTCCACCAGGAGCTGCCACAGCTGGCTAGAAACAAGCAGCGAGAAGGGGCCGGTCAATTCTCAAGGCCCAGTTCATTAACGTCAGACAAATCACCTTGAAGAACATATCATTTGTTGGGCCATACGACGTAAAACTGGACACCAATCCTCCATCCAAGCTAGGGGTCGTTGAAGAGATACCGCCTTTATGAAAAACAACTGCATGTCATGTAAACAAATGCTCAGCGAAACACACGATCGAACGAAATCATGCATTACCTTTGATATCGATACCAGCGGCAAATTGCTTGACAAGGAACTCTCCGTCGCTAGGTGAAATGATAGTAGCGATATAAGGCGCAACGGGAGGGGACCAAAGAGTCTCAACGATGCTGAAAACAACACATGAGTATCTACTCTGTCTATACTGCTTAAACAACTTACTTATCATAAATCAACGTGACATTACCGCCCTTCGCCGCAATATTTGCCAACTTCGTGGTAAAGAGGCATTGTCCTCGCCGAACGAGAACAACCTTCCCATTCAGATTGGGAGTACTATCCGGCAACGGTGAGCATCCATCCCCGACCACACTTGTATTAGTCGAAAGAGCATATATAGACAGAGGGGTGTCATAAGGATAATCAGGTTGAGGGAGATTGAGTGGATCAAGTCCCCAGTAAAATATGGGACCATGAGCTGCCCCTACAACGGTGAGGTTCTGAACAAGGATCCTGGTATTTTGAACGGAGGCGACAGAAATGACGTTAAGGCCTGTTGCGGGGTTGGACGCGTCCTAATGAAGAGAATCGAGGTCGTGTGTCGTCAGATGGCGAGAAATACGATAGCAGCTTACCCATGGGCCGTAAGATCCATCGTTACCCGCTGAGATGGAAACAATTTTCCCCATGTCCGCGATTCGCGACGCAACAACAGCGCTGGGAGCTGATGACCACCCAGAGCGACTGCCAAGGGATAAATTAAGAACGTTACATTTGTCCTTATTAGCTCGAAGGAGCGCAGCTATGATGACTAGCTTGTCCAGTCGAGTTATACGCGGGGCGAAAGTAGAGCGTTATATAAATCATAATAATGTAAAAAGATCAGGGTGACTTACTGTCATCTGGCGTTGTTCCTGTGCATCCAAAAATGCGACTAGTAAGTTAAATCAGAGTGGGGAAACATTAGACCATTGGTTCTCCAGTGAGCCCTCAATGGATATTGGCTTACTAGGCTCCCAACGTAGATTCGTACGCAACTCCAGAGAATCCGTAAGGATTCCCAGGATTTGCACCGATGATACCTGCCACATGTGTTCCATGTCCAGCACACTGATCCAGAGGATCTGGATCTGGATGAGGAGTGTTAGACCCATTGAAACTGTCCCCAACGAAATCGTATCCAAAAGCCACTTTGTGACCTGGTCCAAACCCAGAGCCAAGATAGGGATGACTGTAATCCACGCCCGTATCGATGACACAAACCGTGACGCCTTTGCCCAAATAGCCTTGCGCGTGAAGTTTGTCGACACCCTGGAAACGGATGGGATGTCAGATCTACGCATTTGGTTTTCCATAACGATCTGAAAGGCCAGAAATCACGAGTGAAGGTGAACGTACGATCATTTGGAGTGCCGACATCCCATCAGGAGGGCAGTCCGCACCTGAGGTTCCAGCGAGAACCTGCACATTTTGCGGAGACGGGCGTTGCCAAAGCTGGACGGGATACAAAGACTTGATATCGTGGATCGAGGCAAGAGATTGCACATACTAGAAGTCAAATTCCGGGGTCAGCAACCATAAGAATAAATATTCAAGTGTTGAGTCAGCCACG